>NC_045623.1:49014541-49320478 GCF_009829155.1 Mustela erminea | reverse complement strand
AGATTAGAAATAAGGCAAGGAGTCCCACCCTAGCCACTTCTGTTCAACTTAGTTCAAGAAGTCCTAGCTATAGGACTTAGGCATGAAAAAGGAACAGAAGCATTCTCATCAGAAAAAAGTACAATTAATCTGTTTACATACTATATGATCTTATATGGAAAAACACTAAAGATTCCATAAAAACTATTACAGATAATTAATTCAGCAAACTTGGCAGAAACAGAATCAACACACATCAGTCATATTTATATTCTAACAATGGGCTACACAAAAAGAAAACAGAAAACAATTCCATTTACTGTAGCATCAAATAGAATAAAATACTTAATAACAAACTTGAGGGAGCAACACTTGCACACTGTAAACTATAAACATTACTAAAATAAAGACAATGAGAATAAAATGAAAAAATATCTTGTTGGTAGATTAGAAAAAACTCATATTGTTAAAATGTCCATACTACCCAAGCTGATTTTTACAATCAGGGGAATCCATGTAAAAATCCCTCTAGCATTTTTTTTTTTTTTTACAGAAATGGAACAAAGGATGCTAACATTGCTATGGAACTACAGAAAACACCTCATAGCCAAAGCAGTCTTGAGCAAAATATACCAAGTTAGAGGTCTTGAACTTCCTGACTTCAGACATATAAAGCTGCTGTTGTCAAACTAGTGGAGTCCTGACTTAAAGACAGTTCTATAGACCAAAAGGACAGAATTGAGAATCTAGACATACACCCATACACATACGGTGAAGTGAAATTCAATGAGACTGCTAAGAATACACACTGGGGAAAAATGGTATTCAACCAGCGGTACTAAGAAAACTGGTTAGTCACATGTGAAATAACCAGATGGAACCCTTATCTTTAACCATCAAAAATATCAAAACTAGGTAAAGACTTAAATGTAAGACCTTAAACTATAAAACTTGGAGCAAAAATATATATATATATACACACATATATATATGTATATATGTATATATATATTCTGGGATTTGACATCAAAAGCATAAGCAAGAAACATAAAAATAGACAAATAAGACTGTATCAAACTTAAAGGCTCTGGACAGCAAAAAACAAAAACAAAAACAAAAACCCAAACACAACAGATTACAAAAGGAACCTACAGAATGAGAGAAAATATTTCAAAATATATCTGATAAGTTAATATCCAAAATATATAAGAAACTACTACATCCCAGTAATAACAAAAACTAATAATCCAATTTAAAAATGAGCAAAGAACTTGGATAGATCTTTCTCTCACGAAGATCTACATAGGGCTAACAGCTGTATGAAAGGATGCTCAGTATCACTAATTATCAGGGAAATGCATATCAAAACCATAAGGAGATACCACTTCACATCTGTTAGAATGGACATTGTCCATTCTAAAAAAAGGTCACGAATATTGGTTAAGATGTGCAAAATTTAGAATCTTTGTGCATTTTTTCAGGGACTCCAAAATGGCCAACTGGTATAAAAAACAGCACAATGTTTCCTTAGCAAATTAAAAATAGAACTACCATGTGATCGAGCAATCCCACTCCTATGCAACCAAAATATTGAAATTAGGATCTTGAAGTGGTATCAGCACTTTCATGTTCACTGCAGTATTAGGATAGCTAAGAGGTTGAAACATACTAAATGTCCATCAATGGATAAATGGATAATGAAAATGGGGTTATACATACAATGTGATGTTATGCAGCCTTTAAAAAGAAGGAAATCCTTCCACATATTACTAAAACTTAAGAATCTTTTGCTAAGTGAAATAAACCAGCTACAGAAGGGGAAACACTACGTGACCCTGCTTAAATGATGCAGCTGAAGTAGTCAAACTCATAGAAGTAGAATGTAAAATAGTGGTTGCCAAGGACTGAGGGAAATGGAAATTTTCTGTTCAATGGGCATAGAATTTGAGTCACTGCAAGATGAAAAAGTTTTAGACCCTTTTGAACAAGAATGTGCATATAATTAACTACTGTAATGTACACTTGAAAGTTTAAGAAATTTTAAGTCTTCTGTTACCAGTTTCTTATAATGATGTCAGTGATATTAGAGCAATACGATAAAAGAGAATGGTCAATAAAGTAATGAGTGGTGTTCAAGAAATAGATATTAATAGTTAAACAACTATATATTAACTGAAATAAGGACACATTTGCTTTAACGTGTTAAGTCATTGACGAAACTCAAAAGAGCATTTCTGTAGAAGGTGAGAGCAAAGCCAGTAAGGAGGTGAGTCAAAAAGAACAGGAAACTCAGGGGTGGAGGCTGGGGAGAAAAAAGTAAAAAACTAGTTACCAGGAGAGTCAAAATAATAGTAACTCTCGGTATGGAAGGACGGGTTTGTGATTGAGACGGTGTAAGTTTGACGAATTCCTACCCCCTGACATGTATAGTAGTTGTAAGCTAGTTTGTACTGAAATGATTCTTTAAACCATATTCTTCTTTTTGTATGGTTGTGTTATATTTAATATCTAAAGTTTAGAATTGTACAAAATAAGAATGGAAAGAGAAGGACAAGTTATACCATATACAGAAGTTGAGAAATGGGGCAATAACTAGAGAAAATCATAGGGTTGGGAAAAGCTTTTAATGATTTATAATGGAAGAAACAAATGATACATAATCTGATAGGTATGGTTCAGATAAAAGTAAAACTGATGATGCAAAAGAAGTGAGAAAATTGCTGCAGGTATATTCTTAAAAACACATTAGAAGATAGAACCTAGTACACATGTGGAAGGTTTGGCTTTCGTTAGGAACAATGGCAGTTTATCTGTAACAAGAGGAATACAGTTGAAGAGTAACCATAGATTTAAGTAGGTGGGTAAATACAGGTGTGAATTTATGGAGGATTTATTCTCACTTCCCTCTTCCAACTTAGATAGGTACAAAGTCATCAAATGATTTTGAGGTTTGAGGAAGAGGAGTTGCAGGTTTGATAAAAAGGGAGAACTTAGGAAACTAAAGTGTAAGGTTGGTGGGAGAAAGAGTGAGATAGGAAAATGCCACATAAGTGCTTACATCATTAAAGATCCACTTGAGGTCTGTGGTTAGGATTTCAAAGTGAGAACAGTCAGCATAATTTTATATTTATTTATTTATTTATTTTTTAGGGTTATGGTTTTGACAGGTGAATAAGTAGCAGCAAAAAAGGGCCAAGGGAACTGAGGTTGTCTAAAAGGAAGTAATTATAATAATTAATCTTGCTTCCAGCTGGGAAGAGAAGTAAAAAGATGAGAGGGTTGGGAGGCAGTTAATAAGGATGTGTGGTATTAAAGAAATGTGGAAGTTACAGTACTGGGGTGAGTAAGCTATTAAAAGTTGTGGTCAGAAATCAGGGGATTTGAAATTGAGAGGACAGTAAGGATGAGACTGAGAAAAATCTCCTAGTATGAACATGGGAATGAATTGCTAAGGGAGGGAAGTAGACAAGATTGTTGAAGGTATTTGAAATGTGAAAGTATTGGAAATATAATCTGTCTGGGTATAGAGTTATTGAAAATTATGTTAGGGGTTTCTAAGAGTGGCAGTGAGCCACTATTCAGAATCCTCAATGAACCAGAAGTTGTAGTAAAGGGTCTTTAGAGGATTGCAAAGTAGAATAGGGTGGTTTAATTTGATAATAATTCAGACTTTTAGGGAAGAATGAAGGAGAAAGTTCTGGAAGTGATAAAGATAAAAAAGTCACCTATGTCACCTGTGTGGCCCCATGGTATGGAGGTCAGGGTGCAGAAAAAGCCAGTGAATTTCTAGTAGAACAGGAAAATAATGAAGAAGACATTGAGTTGGAAGGTTCAAGATTTTAATGCTTATTCATTAAAAATTGTAGAAAGTACATTGGAAGGATGTCGCAAGTTGAGTGTGGGGAGATGGGGTCAGCACATTTGAAGCCTAGACAACTGGGGATAATCTTGATGGGATTCACATAAAGGTTAATCAGAGGATTTCATGTTACATAGATGGTTTTAGAGGTGGTTATTTGAGATTGAGGAAGGGGTTTGTGTGCAACTCACTGGAAACTTGCAGAACTCTAAGAATCTTTCTAACTCATTACAGTAGTGACAAGGTATCTAGAAAACTGGAGATCTTATCCAAAGCACCCACTTACCTGGAACCCCTTCCTAGCTCCAGGAACATAACAGAGCTGTAGTGTGGGAGGTGTGGATGCCAAATAAGAAGTGGGCCACCTACAGCACTGGAATTTTGTGGTTCTTTCTTGACTTCTTCTAGTGGAGGCAATATAATTTTGTTAAATATAACATGTATCAACCACACTTAAGGAAGTTTGCTCACAATTAACATTCTATAGGACACAGAAGCCCATTCTAAATTACTGTTAAGCTCTTCTTCACTTATATTTCCAACATGCATTAGCTCTTTTGAAAATACAATTCCCTACTTACACTATATCCTTAACAGATAAGGTTTGTACATAGTAGAGACAAAAGGGATATTTTTCTTTCCCTACATTGATCTTATAAAAATTCCAGTTGAAGCAATACTTCCTTTTTGTGCAGTAGTTCTTCTGAGGTCCTTTGAAGAATACTTTTCGTAGAACACTTGAATTTGAAAGGTCGGAGAAAATGTTGTTTGTCAGAGTAGCAGGTCAGTTGATGCCTTTTTGAAAAAGTATTTGTTTTTCTTTCATATCCTTTAAGTATTTTGCAGACCCTAATGTTAAAAGTAAGGAAAGAGAATTGTCTTTATAGGCAAAAGTATTTGAACAAGTATTTTGTCCTAAGAATTGCTCTAAATTCTGATGACACAGAACAACAAACATAGACATTCCTCTTTAGTCCTTACATTTATAATCTGTAGAAAGGCTGATACGGGAACAAATTGCAACAAAACAGTCATTTTATTTTGTGGAGATAAAAAGACTGTAGTGGAAAAAAATTAATGATTAAAAATACAATTTTTACTTAATTTATTCACTAATATTTGCTTAAGATAAGTAATTTTAAAAACCATTACTACTAAAAATGACTGTACTGAAGAGTAAGAGGTAAGGTTAGCCTATTGTCAGCTTTTTTATTAGCACAAAAAACATGTAAAGTACTTTACCTGTAAGGTATTTTAAATACTTGATCCCTACAATAATCCTACAAAATAATTATGCTTAATCCCATTGTACTGACTAAATAATAAAAGTTCAGAGAAATTGCATCATTTCTTAAACTAACAAGTTACACAAATAATGTGCTAGCAAAGGTTTGTCAAATGGCATGGCTAATATGACTTCAGCTATGCCATCGTTTATCTAGCAGTATTTGTAGAAATTAGCTGATGGAGTTCTTTTTCTTCTTGGTGTGGATCCTGGATGTTTTAAGAAGTGAAAAATACATTAGTCATTTGTAATTACAGATCTGCTTTCTGGAAAATAAGTTAATGATTTAACTTATGCAAATAAGCTATTAAGTTATTTAATACAGCACTTCTTCAGTATTACCAAAGTCAATATGCATTTAAAGCATTTTTAGGATGTAAGTGAGAGAAACTTTGCACTGAAAATATTTTCTTGTCCAAATGTGTTAATAAAGCAATTTTGTGTTCCTACTGAAAACTGTACAAGGCTGGTGCCATCTGCATCCTGAAATTAAACATCTTCATGCAAAAATCAAAGTTTACCAAATGTGCTGACATGTAACACGATGATAGCATTCACTTGTACACATATATTGCAAGAAGACTGGACAGCACATTATTTACAGTGTTTTTTATAGTGTGTATTTTGCCACAGCATAAATTGCCAACTTTTCAAGGCAAACTTTATTCTTGCTATCAAAGTTGCAGAATACACAATGAAACTTTAATATGTATTTAAAGCTTCATATAGTTTGGCTCTTCAAAAACTATTTTTTGAGGGGTCTGAGTACCCATATTTAGGTCTAATGAGCTCTAAGCTTTAATATTTTATGTGTGTCTAAATTGAATTATTATTCATAAATGCAAAAACAAACTGTACACAATTTTTTATTATTGGCAAAGAGATTTATTACAAGGAAAGGAGGTAAACCATATTGTAAAATGTTGGGATTTTTTTTATATAAATGCGAATAAAAACGATAATATAGTAAAAACTCCATTAAGGGTTGCTATGCTCCTGAACATTGGATTATAGTGCTAGCCAAATCATGTTTCCATGTATATAATAAGATCTAATATACTTTCCTCATAACACATAAGTCCATTAATATGTATGTAACTCTTTCCTTATGAAATAAGCTTTGCATGTGATTCATCACAAATATAGTACAACAAATACAGCTTTCTGATCTTTGAAAATGTATTACTGAGTCATTTATCACTCTGACTTTATTCTCTGGTTTACAACTCTCTTAAAGGAGAACTAAAATATTTATTTTTTATATGAACCACATGGGCTTTTTTTTGAATGAGGGACACATTATCTCTAGTTGAAAGATTCACAAAGAGAAATAGTAAATCAGTTTTTCACATAATTGCCCTTGTTTGATGAGAGTTGATGTACCACTGAGACAGTCTGAGGTACTGAGGATCAAGGGTACTCACAAACTATTATTATCTTGTATCACTTTGTCTGTTGTTTTCAAAAGATAATCACAAAAGCAAGAAATGGGGTGGGAAACTTATAGATTTCATTTAACAAATACTGACTGAGCATTTGCTTCATTCTTGAAAATTCTGGGCCCGATTTTTAAAAGATAAATATTAATTTTTTAATATAAGTATTAAATATTTATAAATATGAAAAGATAAATAAGTAAGGTGTTTACTTTTCAAACCCTTAATGTCTACCAGAAGACAGAGAGCCATATATGTATAATAATAACTCTTTATAAAATATGACATTAAAAATTATGGAAAGAACTTAATCACAAACTTCATTTTTCAAAAATGAACTTATAATTTTCCAATTTCATATTCTACTTTAGCAAAATCATGCTTGGAAACTGATAACTTGGGTTCACATGTTAATATTTGTTAATGTGTTACCATTCCAGATAAAATGACTTTATTTTTTCTTCAGTCAGTACTATGTGTATAGATGCTCAGTACCAAATACATTCAAGATTACTTAAGATTAAATATATGCCTCCCAACCAAAGATCATATCAACAGTCTTTGTATAGGATTGCAATTTTTTTTTGAGGATCCTCAGATTCTAAATATTTCTGCATTCATAGGTTTCTTAGACTGTAAATTGCCAAAGAATCTGAATTTCTAACAAGCCTTAATGTGATGTCTGTGCTGATGGTCCTTGCACCACCTTTACGTATTTAAGTCTATGGAATATTATTCCTGGTGACATGGAAAATAATGGGCTTTAAAAGACCAATAAAATAGTTTATTTAGAAGGATGTGGTAGAAATAAGTCAGTTAAGAGGTTCTTCTGACTTACTGAAGCAACATTGAAACTACGAATACATATAGAATTTATAGGACTTGACAATTTAAATGTGTATGGAACATGAGAAGAGCCTTGGGAATAAACATTCTATTTCACTGAATTGAATTCTGTGTTTATTTAGAGTACTATTACACAGATACTATTATATTACTATTAGTACATTACTGAATTTGAATTAAGGGCAAAACTAATTCCTGTATCAAGGAGAGGATCTCATCTAAAAGATAAAGGTCTTCATTATTGCACAATTAGCTGGGGAAAGAATTATTTCTTTTCAAACAGGAGCCAAATTGAACAGAGATTAACAGGTGAAGTAAAGTATTAATTTATCTACCTTAGTGTCTTGATAAGGTTTGACTAAAATATTAGAAATTAGAAGGACCTGAATGAGGCAGACAAAGTTACGCAGAAAAATTTAGGAATGGAGGGAAATTATGCAGAACACTTAAGAGTGGTGAGTGGATATTCGAGGACCCCTGAGCACCTGAAACAAGATAATTAGGGCAGGGTCAGATGACTATAATGTATAGGTCAGGCTATGTATATTCAATAAAAACGGACAATATCAATATAAAAACAGAGAAAGACAACACAAAACAGAAGTGATTGGTAACAGTGAGCTCTTATTATGTATTCCTGTGCCAGCTAATACGTGTGTGTATGTGTGTGTGTGTGTATTGTCTAGAAATCCTCCTTTTAAGAAAACTAAGGCTCAGAGTGGTTAAATCAGTTCTTCAAACTCTTGTAAATTGTGGAAGGGATGGAAATTGACAAGAACCACCCTCATTCTTAAGCCATCAGGGATCCTTCCCTGGATCCTACATCAGAAGCACCATGCTTTTAAGAACCTTCCCTGAAATTTTAAAAGCCTTCTATATTGTCTGAAACAAGTGATACCTGGAGTTGGGAGAGTGAATTTCTGCATCTCTGGGATTTCAATTTATGGGGTCCACTCTAGTATCTACCAGGTCCTGGTTCCAGAAGTCAATCTGCCATTTATGTGATCACGAGATGAGGAAAAAACTGTGATGCCATAATGGTGCTGATTTGGGGCGAGTTGCACTTGCATTTGACACAGGATAATGAACTTTCACCTATACTGATTAGAAAATAAATATATTGTAAGGTGTAAGCAACTCTTTCTTCCTATGATTTGAACTTTTCATCAATACATCACTATATCTACACAGACCTTGAATTGCATAATTTACTTTGTTTATAAATTGTGCTATAATTGATATAAATAAAGCACATTCTTAAAATGTACACCTTAATGTATTTTGGCATATATGTATACCTGGAAAATTATCAAATCAGGATAGCAATCATACCCATCACACCCAAGTTTGTCCTTTGTAATCCATCTCTCACCTCTTCCTCCATTGTCCCTAGGCCACGGTTTTTATACATTTTTAAATCTCATCGTTTTTCTAGATATTTCTTCTAGTCAAAAAGAATATTTGCCCAGAGCCCTTCATATCTTGTAGGTGGTCCTGGGTTTGAATGCTATATTTTTCTGTCTTCAAAGCACTTTTAATTTATTAGACTATACTCTCATAAACTTTGTATTCTGTCCATTTCATTTGTGTTTACTCATATTCTTAATAAAATGTTCCAAAAGATTGAACCTGTTTTATAAATGAAACAAAGAAAAGTATGTTGGCCATGTTTTGGCAAGAACATTTAATGTTTAATTCCAAGATAATAAGGGGAGGAGCATAATTATGGTGATGGTTATAAAAGTAAAATAAAACTCAAGACCCAGTATAAGGTACTTGGTGGAGACATGATTCAATATATGAGAATTTTCCTTGCAATGTTGAACTTCAGAGTCTGGATTTACTCTATTTAAGGTACAGATAAGATTTTATAAATATTTATTTACCCAAATTCCAAATTCAAAGTAATTTTAGTATAGATTACTAAATATACAAATACTAAATTAATAAATAAACAGTATGGATTACTTAAGAATATTATAGATGTTTTTCTCTTTGGAACCATTTATTACAATAATGAAGTTACCATAATAGTGTCATTTGAATGTTTGCTAATAGGTCTTTAATCTTCAAAACCTGTTCATTTTAATTCTAAAATAGCACAAATGCTTCACAGAGCATTCCATTCCCACTTTTCACTTGGCAATTTATTTCAATACTTTGCCCATCCGTTAGTGAGAAAGAGTTCATCATTCCAAGCAGTTGAAAACAACCCTGAGGGGTGCCTGAGTGGCTCAGTCAGTAAGTGGCTGTCTTTGGCTCAGGTTATGATCCCAGAGTCCTGGGGTAGAGCCCCACACTGGGCTCCCTGCTCAGTGGGGAGTCTGCTTCTCCCTCTCCACTTCCCCAACTCATGATGACACATGCTTGCATGCTCTCTCAAATAAACTCTTAAAACAAACCCTAAAACAAACCCAGAAAATGAATTGAGAAAACCTAGGATATTTCACAGAATGAATGGAAGAACAGATATTACATCTCAGCATATGTTCAGATACCAAGAAAAGCTAAATCACTAGTATCCTAAGTAAGATCATGTCACAGACATGTTCTAAGATGTCATTGCTGGCTCTATTGCCACAGCTGTCAATGGCTACTGCCACTGCTGGACCATATCTGTACAGGCATTAGCCCTGCTGAGAACATTTACCTGTACACTATTCCAGTAGAAACACCTGATTTTTCAAAACTAGGACTTGTACCTTCACCCTTGAGGCAGAGTGTGGGGAGAGAGAATGTTTCTTTGGCTGTTCTTTGAATTCTAGTCAAAGAGGTTTGGGGTAATTGAAAGCAAAAGTCAACAAATTAATCAACGCCCTCTAGAACTAGCTTTTTTCTCAACTCCCATTCACCCTTCACAGGGATCTACATTTTCTTTGTAGCATATCTATTGAATCTTGTCATTTCCTTGCTTAAGAGCTTTCAGTAGATTCCCACACTCTAACTAATGCATTTCAAGCTTTAGGATGGATACACACAACTGGCTTTTGTCAGTATTTCCAGCCTTACCAATCTCTGTAACCTGTGAACAAATCATGGTAAAACAACTCACTTCCTATATATACATTATATTACTTTTTATGAATATGATTTTGTTCATTTTGATTCTATATATGCCTGTACACTTATAAAAATAAATTCAATCATGTCTCATACAAGGCAATTTTTCCATATATTACCTCTTCTCTGAAACCTTTCTGTGCTACTTTCTTTCAACTCAGAATTACCTACTCTATTATCTGTTTCTAAGCCCTTTACTTATGCCATTTATACAACTGTATATATATCTTAATTTTTTTTTCTGGACCATTAACTTTTGAGGGAATGAATTATGTTATATTTTATTTATTCTGTAATGAATAAAAATATTACTTATATGTCTTTACTTGGTATTAGAGATATAGTAGAGATAATTTGTATCTTCCACTTAAGACAATAATTGACATATAACAAGATTCAGTATATATTGAATAAAAACTTGAATGACAAGCACTCAAGGAAATTGTTTTGAGACTATTTTCATAAGTTATAGGGAATGAGGATTTATGTATCAGTTACTTCTGATTATTTCCCAATGTTGGATTTCTGTTTGAGGCTTGAAACTGACAGAGGGTGAAACATTTTTTTTTAATCTAATTTAAGGTTAACCTAGTTTATTTGCCATTTTCAATGTAATTATTAGAATAAATATGTTTACATAAAATGATGCTTTTTTTTTTCCAGTGATGGAATTAAATTGGTCTTAGTGGCCAGTAGTTATTTTATTTTATTTTATTTTCAGTAGTTATCTTAATGGTTTGCTATTTTCCCAGAATGTCTGTAGCTTCTGCTTTAAATTTCAAACTAGATATACTAGTTGAGGCTTTTTTTTTTTTTAATTCATTCCACACTGTTAAAGATAAGTACTATAACATTTTTACAGTTTCACTGTGAATAATTATTTTTAGTAAAACCATTTATTCAAATCACAGTAGAAGTCATTTAGTCTTCCCATCAAATCCCCACACTTTAAATGTTCCTACAAAACTATCATTAAATATTTCTGTCACAGTTTAGGTAACAATACCGATTTTGAAAGCTCTATGATGTCTTGCTGTCAAGATTGGAAATCCAGTCAAGCTCAAAGAAATGAATGGTGTCAATGATATAATGATATTTAATAAGTGTGGAAGGATTTAAATTCTTCTACTTATAATAAACAAGGATTTATTTTATTGGAGAAGACTTGAGAGTAAAAGCTATGTGGAAGTAAGTGTGAAATTTAGCACGGGAAAATATGTTTTTTTGGAAAGCTGGTGTTTTCCATGATGAATAAGAGGAAAAGTTCTAGTTGTAAGTCTCAAATTTCTTACAGCCTAAGAAGCACTTATCTAAGGAAATGGACTTGCTTTGAGTCTTTTTGGGACTTTGAAGTGCTCTTTTGTTTTGTTTTGCTTAGTTGACTCTATGCCTTATATTGTATCATTAAAATGTAATCTACAGATCCATGATGTGTTCTACCATTTTATCCTACTTCCCTTTTCATAGCACCCCTTACACTTCATTGTAATTACTAGTTTATTATTATGGGCTTCCTCATAGTTCAGATTAGACTGTAGTAAGTAATGAATGAAAAGTCACTTGGCATGATAACGAGATTTTGTTGTTTTAATATCTTTGTGCCCATTCACTCGTTCATGTACTTAGATGTTCAAGGGCGCCATCCATAAACTTTTCTAGGTTCTTTGGTATTCCTTTTCCTTAGAAGAAATTTAGTGTCTGAGTCTGTTCTGGATGCTATGACAAAATACCACAGACTGGTGATTTACAAACAGCAGAAATTTATTGGTCACAGTTTTAGAGGCCAGAAGTCTGAGATCTGTGTGATAGCATCTTTGGTTGTCTCCTGAATCTCCAACATCCCACTGCATCTTCATATTGTAGAAGGGAAGAGAGAGCTCTGTGTGATTTCTTTATGAGACCACTAATCCCATTCATAAGTGCAAACTTCTTGTGACTAATCATCTCCCAAAGCCTCCACTTAATACATCTCCAAGCCTCCACTCTTTAATACTTCCCAAAGCCACAGCCCAATAATAACCATCACATCTCAGGGTTAGAATTTTCACATAAATTTAGGGAGAAATATTCAGAACATAGCATTTAGTTAGAGACCAAAAGTAGAACTTTCTTGCAAGACTTTTTTGTTGCTGCCATGTATCTTTCAAAAAACTCAGCTGGGTGTGTGTGTGTGTGTTGGGGGGGTGCACACCTGGATGGCTCCATCAGTTAAACATCAGATTCTTGACTTTGGCTCAGGTCTGATCTCAGGATCATGGCATTGAGCCCTGTAGAAGACTGTGCTTGGCACAGAGTTTTCTAATCCCTTTCCTTCTGCTGCTTCTCTCTCTCAAGTAAGTAAATAAATCTTTATTAAAACAAACAAACAAACAAAGACTCAGCTCAGGGCACCGAGTGGCTCAAGATTAAGCAGCCAACTCTTGATTTCAGATCCGGTCATGATCTAAGGGTCAAGGCTGAGCCCCGTGTTTGGCTCCACACTTGGTGCCTGGAGCATGCTTAATATAGTCTCTCTCTTCCTCTCCCTATGTCCCCTCCACCCCTGCTCATGCATGTACACTATACCTCTCTAAAATAATAATAATAATAATAAAAACTAGCTTTGAAAACTCAGCTCATGATAGAAATTGTGCTAAGGCACATAGTGCAAAGAAGTAGTATTTCTAAAGACAGTTAAGTTGGGAGATAAAGAATATGTATAAAGGCTAGCAATTTGGAAGTTGGAAAGACCTTACTTAGTATTTCTTAAAGTCTTGGGCCAAATAAATAGCCAGACTTTATAGAAGATGGTTTATATTAAGCGTAAAGTAGGTAGACTCTAGTCAGTGAAGTACTAAGACCTAATGAAGTTTTCTATATAATTATGTGAGACAAAGAACAGTATTACTGTCAGACTCCAAGGATTCACTCTTCATACAATCAGTAAATCCACTGGTATACATCTTACAGATTTGCAAGTCTGTTCCAATTTTCAGCCAACATCATGACTGACTCAATTTCCAGAAGTCTCTCTCATAAAAGCCTAGTGGGAAGGTCATATTCTATTTGAGCTGAAAAAATATATGTATGGGTATTTATTGTTCAAATTTTAGAATAAGACTCATGTTTACACATTGAAATTGTTTTAAACATGTATTTCTATAGTACATGCTTCCTTTTAGTTAACAAATCACTTGATAAAATTGTCCAGTAATGTAAACAGTGAATTATAACAGTTCAGCAAATCACAACCCCTTTGGAGGCAGCACACAAACCATAAATTCACCTTTAAGCATGAGGTACAGACATGAAACATAATTTGCCAATGGCTTTGGCTTTTTGGTCAATCTTCTGTGATACTCTGGAGACGCAAATCTCTTGGAAGGACTTAGTTTTTGCTATTAGAGAACAGAAGGCTGGTTTGGTTTCATGTTTTGCCCCAATGTGCCACTTAAAAAAAGATATTAAATATTATGAATACAAGCTTATAAAGGTCCAGGAGAAGAAACCATATCTCTGTTCCAAGATACATAATCCAAGTGCAAAATTGAACTCCTTCTGTTACCAATTTTTAGGCATCCTCAAGCTAGCCCTTTGAGACATGCCTTCAGTTTTAGAGGCTTTATACATTTAAATTGGGAAGTTGAATCTTCAAAGCTAACATCAGCAAACATTGCAGAAGCTATCCATGGCATATTCTTAAAGGTTTCTACTAGCAACACAGAAACAGGACTACATAGTTCTGAGCCTTTTATGTTTCAAATTATCTCTACTTTGGTTAAATTATGAGACAGAAACCCTTCTTATACAACATAAGCTACTTTTTGTTTTGTTAAATGTCTCATCCTCCTCCATTAAACTTTATTCTCTGTTCTCAGCCACAGAATATGAAATTTAAGAAAAAAACATTTCTTGAGTTTTTTTATTTTGTTTTAATTTTAAAGATCAAGCTTACAGAACTGTTATCCTCTGATGATTTAACTGAATTATTAATCTTAAGGAAAGTTGCCAAATCCTTTATTTCAAACTGAGCTGACTTTTAATGATACTCTTGATTGAGGAAGAACTCAGTTTTTTTCTATTGGAGAATATTCCTAATTTATTTCCAATTTTCTAACTTATTGCTAATTTTCTAATTTATTGATAATTTATAGGATAATCTGTATCATCAAATTACCAATCATTAAGGTATAAAACACAAAGTATAAAATAATTTCTATAAGGACTAAAATTGGGGAAGATAGAGTTCAAACAATATTAAGTATAAACAAAGTATAAACTGGTAGTCATTCTAGTATAACATGTGGAACAGTGGTGTGCTGGAGCTAGTTCACACTACCTCTTGAGAGTAAATTATTAAGTTTTCAAGTCCAATGTGAGCTAGTGGACATTATATTTGTAGTTTGAAATTAGCAATGGTGGAAATATTTATACCATAGTACCCAGCAAACATAAATCACTTCATCTCAAACCTTAGCATGTTGTCAAATATTTATGAACACATCTCTGAATATGAGGCCAATGTTAGCATCTTCATTTTGTAGAATAGCCAAAAAAAAAGTATTTTTTATTAGGAACAAGTGTCTCTTCAAATGAAATTATTGAGATTATGTCAAAGTGATATAAATCAAGCACTTTTTAGTAAGACCATATAATTGATCTTTATTATTTTTTCATTTCCTTTGTCTAAATGACTAAAATAAAACAGAAAATTTTGTTTTTGTCAAAAGACTAGCATACCACTCCTTTTTGCCATATCCTAGTTTATTCTAAAAACTAATACCTGAGGGGCACCTGGGTGGCTCAGTGGGTTAGGCCTCTGCCTTCAGCTCAGGTCATGATCTCAGGGTCCTGGGATCGAGCCCCACATCTGGCTCTCTGTTCAGCGGGGAGCCTGCTCCCCACCTCCCCTGCCTGCCTCTCTGCTTACTTGTGAGCTGTCTGCCAAATAAATAAATAAAATCTTTAAAATTAAAAAAAAACACCTGAGATATTATTGACTCTGAATACTTAAATCATTTCATCAAAAATATCCCTAGGTAGTTCTTATTTCCCAGTTTAAGTATGTATTTACTAATTATATATTCACTACTTTTTGGTTGTTTCCTTACTGCCTTATCTTTTCTGGTACATCTAACATGTACCAAGTATTCTATTAGACATAATCTATTATATAATTCTCACAAATCATTGATGCCATTTTCTCTATTTTAAACATAGAGAAAATTAGGTACTTTGAGATTCATACAGCTAGTAAATGGCAGAAAGAATCTTATTTCCAGATTTCTGTCTCTAATGAATGACCTTTATATATCAAAATAATAAATGACTTTTCCTTACAATAAAAATCTAGGAAGCTTTCTGTTACTTTTCTATTAATCCTGTCACATGTTCTATAGTTCCCAGTCAAACCTGATCAATAAACATATGTTACATTATTCTTCATACTTGCTTACTGGATATACCTAATATTCCTTTGTTGGAAGGGTAAGCTAGATATGTGCCCACTTATAAGCATTGTTACTTTTTTCCCTGTTCCCCAGCAAAGTAAGATTCACCTACATTTTCAATTTGCAAACGTAATTTACAGAATTTACAGATGTAGCTTGTGTAATGTGAGGCTATTACATTGTACTCAAATGTTCTTTTCAGTTTACATATGTACTCATCCTGTGGGTCTGTAATAATACAAATTATGAAATGTAAGCTTAGTGACATCAGCTTGAAAATAAAATTATAGACAATATTATTTAAATACAATTAAAAGGTGGGGGTGCCTGGGTGGCTCAATTGGTTAAGTGTCTGACTTCGGCTCAGATCATGATCCCAGAGTTCTGTGATGGAGACCCATGCCAGGCTCCCTGCTCAGCAGGTAGTCTGCTTCTCCCTCTCCCTCTGCCTCTCCTGGGCTTGTGCTCTCTCTTGCTCATTCTCTCTCAAACAAATAAATAAAAACTTAAAAGAAATAAAGACAGTTAAAAGGGTTTTTTTTCTCCCATTTTATACACTAAATATGTGTTAAGAGTAGAATAGGATTGAGGCATTTTGTTGAATTCAGAAACAGAAAAATAAGACAAGATTTGTTCTGTCAATATCATACCTTGTCTTAAAACACTGATATGAAAATAACCTTAATATGCCTATACTATGTGATTATTCCAAGTATACAATTATTTTACCTTCTTTTAAGCTCCCAAGATCATTTCCCAATATTTCAGGATATCTACAAGTTCCTTTTTATTCTTTCTTACCAATCTTATTGATTTTCCTCTATATGCAGTCTGTGTTATACTGCTTAAAACCTTCCTGATTCTTTTTCAATGTTACCTATTTGTATTTTTTCCAATGCGGATTCTGTATTTTATAATCCAGTATTAGTTATAACCATGCCCATCACCCCTGCACACAAACATACAATCATCAGACTCCTGGTATTTGAACTGGCAAGTGGC
Organism: Mustela erminea; assembly: GCF_009829155.1. Taxonomy (NCBI): domain Eukaryota; kingdom Metazoa; phylum Chordata; class Mammalia; order Carnivora; family Mustelidae; genus Mustela; species Mustela erminea. Next base: position 49,303,582 of record NC_045623.1, on the reverse strand, counting down.
ATCCAGGTAAACTTTGTTCAAAAAATAATTAAAAACTTTCTTAAGCTATATAATGTTAAGGATATCAAATTTGTAGTAACAAAAATCATCATGATGTTGAGATTTTCTTAGAAAATGCAGAGAGAGGATTTTATGGAATGCATCCTTGTTAGGATATTCAGAATTATTATGAAAACAGTTTTCTTTGAATTAATAGTCATGTTATACAAGTTTAGCATTATAGAATATTCATAAAATGCTGTAAAACTTAAAAGAAATTGAAGAATCAAGAAACTCTTTAAAATTCTTAATAAATATAGTAAGATTGAAGGAGTGAGTGAGCTGGAGACATTAGGCAGAAAGTTGGGTATTGGATTTCAAGATTTCAGAAGTATGAATATACTATGTGATAACAAGATTTATGAGGTGGCTCTGGATTAACAGAATCTGGGTAGAAACTGAGAAATGATGAAAAAAGCATTAAACTTGGTTATAGTAAGATCTGTATGACCATTCAACTTCTCCAATGTGCTTAGAAATATGATTGAGAGAAAGATTATGATTGAGATATGAATGGCTCGGCTATGTTTCCTCAGTAGCTTACAACTCTTAGTTTAGGGTATAGGTATTGAGCTGGAATGAGGGCTTAGGTTACAAAAAGTCAGAGGGTGTGTGTCTACCCTTGGCTCCGATAAACGAGACAAATTATTCAACCAAATGCAATAATAAAAGAAGGGTATGAAAATTTTCTTTGAGTCACTGGAGGCATCCAAGAGCTATCAAGGCAACTGGAATTTGAGGGGCAAAACTACCAGAGAAAAGCAGGCTCAGAGAAGTAGGTCAAACATCATTCTCCTCTTTCAGGAATTTGCTAACTCAAAAGAAGCAGCTAAGAGACTATAAATGGTGGCTAAAGACTGAGAAATTAAGCAGAAATTTCAACAGTAACAAAAAATTAGAGTCCAGTGACTGGTAAGGAGAAGAGGTCCTGGAAAACAGTCACACTTTCACTAGGATCCCCTAAAGAGCTATTCCGCTGAAGTAAGTATAAGTTTTCAAAAGCTAGAACTCAGGTTCAAATCTGGTCAAACTGAGTCACAGTGAATTTATCCTTGTTTTAACAATTTGTCAGAAGTAAAAGTAAACCTCTGCTGTAAGATAGCATCATTTGAGGCTTTAAAATCATTTACCATAAAATGTTTAACATTCAATAAAAGTTTACTAAATATGCCAAGGACAATAATAATTTATAACTTTCAAGTAAAGCCATTTAATAAAAATTTACTAAATATGCCAAGTGCAATAATAAGAAATATAAACTTTCAAGTAAAGTCACAAAGATGTGACTTCCACATCTGTATAAACTCCAATGGGTTATGGCTGCTGAATATTCCTAGTGTAGCATTTAGAAAACACACACAAAAAAAGGAAAAATTGTGTTTTAAAAGCATTGAAGAGCTACAGAAGCAATAAAACCTGGGAAAACTAAAATTTCAGTGATGTAATAGTACTTCCAGAAAGGGAAGTGCTGAAGAGAACCAGCCACCATCTTTCCAAGGAGGGTGATAGAGGATTATGCTGACCCCAACCAGTGAGAGTCTACTGAAGGAATGAGAAACCAACAGAGAATTATCTGATGCATGATTTAAGACTCTAGAAGACCCCCAAAGTCACACTATTTTTACTTGTCATATTTCTGGTGTGTTGTAGGTGGTGGGCAAAATGAGCAAAAGGTAAAAGATAAGTTAAATTTTTCTACTGTTTTGAGGTACTTGAAAACAAAGTCTTGCTAGAGCCCACTACAAAACACAGCTGGCCTCAGGACACTAATTACAATGTATGCTTTCATAGATCAAGAAGATAAAGAATTAGATTCTAAACCTATTTCAGAGCTGGGGAGTTGGGGGCCTGCCAAATTCTCAATCAAAAATTCAGAAAAGACAGAACCAAACTAGATATAAACTAGAGATGAAGTGAAGTTACAATTAAGTCCCAACTCAACTCAATACATGAATGATTGAGACTATAGAATCCTTGTAGGAGAAAGCAGTAAAAGAAGAAAAACTGATATACTAGACTAAACCATTAATTTCTGTTCATTAAAAAAACAATGCTAAGAAATATTCAAGGCACAAACTGGAAGAAAATATTTGCAAAACATCAGATAAAATTATGATACACATGACCTATAAAAGCTCCTTGCAGCTCAATAATCATCAACTCAATAAAATGGAAAACAAATGAACAGGCACTTAACAAGAGAATATATATTAATGACTAGGAGCTCATTAGAAAGTGCTCAACATTAAAAAAAGGTATTCAAGGGACGCCTGGGTGGCTCAGTTGGTTAAGCAGCTGCCTTCGGTTCAGGTCATGATCCCAGCGTCCTGGGATCGAGTCCCACATCGGGCTCCTTGCTCAGCAGGGAGCCTGCTTCTCCCTCTGCCTCTGCCTGCCATTCTGTCTGCCTGTGCTCGCTCTCTCCCCCTCTCTCCCTCTGATAAATAAATAAAATCTTTAAAAAAAAAAAAAAGGTATTCAATATCATTAACCCATTAAGGAGATGTAAAATATAAAATGATTTACTAGCAAACACCCACCACAATGTCTAAATAAAAAAGAAAGGCATAACCAAATTTTGATAATGATTTGAAGCAATATTGCTTGTGGGGCTGTTAAATTGTACAACTACATTGGAAACAAATCTGAAAACTTTTTTTTTTTTTTGTATATGCTCTCATTGAAAGAAGAAGTCTCTTGATTATTGTCGGGGACTGCCTGTGGCCAAGGAAGTCCCCGCCATTATAAGATGGCTCCTGGCCAGGTGCCAAAACAAACCTCCACGTAAACAAGTTGATATTGGCGAGGGCCCATGTAGGGGAGGAAAAGCGGACATTGGATAGACTAATTAGGGGAAGCTTAGCAGCAGGTCTGTGATTGGATGTCTTGAGAATTTCTGTCTTCTGATAGGGTGCCCTACTGCATATAAGCAAGTGTGGTATGATAATAAAGAGAAGCAACATTAACAAGATACCAGGCTATGTGTCGTTCTTGCGGGTCGAGAACAATAATTGGTGCCGAAACCCGGGATATATTAAGAAAAATAGAAAAACCTTGCAAGGGTGAAGTCCACAGGTAAGCGGGGTAAAACCACGACAAAGATGGTGGGAAACTTGTACAAGTCCGCAATAAGAAGCGGGGCGGCCTTAGAGCTGGGATTTAGTGGCGAGTATACACGGAACAACCATTAGGTTGGGATTCTAATTATGGGATCTGGACTGTCAAAGTCGAGGTTAGAGGGTTCCCTAAAGGACCTTCTAAAGGCCAATGGCACGCTGTTAAAAACGAAAACTGCTAGGACATTCTTGAATACAGTTGAGACAGTGGCGCCTTGGTTTCTGGATGAAGGCTTGCTAAATATCCCCCAATGGGACCATTTAGGTGAGGATTTTAAGAAGAGGGATAAAAACAAACCATTGCCACCAGGAACGTTAGTTATATGGACTCTAGTCAGAGGGTGCCTGGGAGGATATAAGCCGAAATGTGATTCATTCATTCAGGAGGGCGCTGAGGCACTCGAGGAAGTGAAAGAAGAACGCTCATCTCGTGCTTGGGAAAGGAGTAGTTCTAGTGAAGGGGAAGAAGAAATGTCGGGGGAGGAGCTAGAGTGGAAGTTCAAATTAAAACCAGACCCTCCCTGTTCAGCAGCGACCCCTAATGCTCCGCCTCCCTATAATGCCTCCCTATAATCCCCCGGCCGAGGAGATAACATGTAAATGTCATCCCTCTGCCAATGAGGATTGGAAGACTGCATGGAGGGGGGCCAATAGCAGCTCGATGTTCCCAGTTCTAGAGGACCATATTCATCAATGATATCACCAGCCCTTGGACTTTAAATTAGTTAAACAATTAAAGGAAGCGGTCATGCAGTATGGCCCTCAGGCAGCATTTACTATTTCTCTAGTGGAGTCCATAGTAGGCATGAATTTAATCCCCGAAGATTGGGGGAATTTAGCAAGAGCAGCCCTCTCTGGAGGGCAATATTTGGTCTGGAAGACAGCATGGCAAGAGCATTCCCAGGATGTTGCACGGCGTAATGCCGCAGCAGGCAATCCACAATGGAATCTGGATACGCTTATGGGCATGGGGCCATACACTGGTAAACATGACCAACTGCAATACAACCCTGCCGTATACATGCAGATTGTGGCTGCCACTACCAAAGCATGGAAGACCCTCCAGGGCAGTGAGGACTTGCAGGGTCAACTATCTAAGGTGATACAAGGACCAAATGAAGCATACACTGATTTTGTTGCAAGATTGATGCAAACAGCTGGGAGAATATTTGGGGATGTTGACACAGCCATGCCTCTAATTAAACAACTGGCCTATGAGCAAGCCAATAAATGGTGTAAAGAGGCCATCAGGCCATGGAAGGCTAAAGATTTAAGCACATACATCAAGGTATGCAGGGATATTAATGACAGCATTATTCAAGGACAAGTACTTGCTTCAGCCATTACTCAAGGCCTTCAGGGCATTCAGCTACCCCAACGTAAGGTTGCTAAAGGAAATTCTGGGGATGCTACAAATGTGGAGCTCAGGGGCACTTTAAGGGAGAATGTCCTGACAGCAAGGGTCCCCCAACAGCAAAGCAACCTGCATATGTCCTAGGTGTAGCAAGGGTACACACTGGGCGAATAAATGTCGCTCAATAAAAGATATTCAAGGTAATCCACTACCCCCAAGGAATTCAAAAAACGGGAAATGGGGCCCATCACCCCAGGGCCCTCAAATGTATGGTGTGCTTCAACAGGTAGCCCGCACACATTACCCACCGATGAACCAAGACGGGCTACAAAAGGAAGCGCCGGATTGGACATCTGCGCCACCACCAGACTCATACTAACCTCCGAGATGGGAACCAGGTAGTGGAATCGGATTTTAAGGGCCCACTGCCTGTAAACACTGTAGGCCTATTATTAGGGCGTAGCTCCACAGCCCTTGCCAGATTAATAGTACACCCCAGAGTAATTGATGCTGATTATACAGGAATAGTCAAAATATTAGTGTCTTCCCCTCATGACATTACAGTTATCAGTCCAGGTGATAAAATAGCACAAATTATAGTGTTACCAAGCTGTCATAAACTATTCCCCAACACAGAAAAATCCTATGGACAGAGGGGTTTTGGCTCCACTGGCCTGCCCCTCGCATGTCTAACACTTGGAATGGAGGATAGACCTCTTTATTCTCTGTGGATCAGAAATAAAAAATTTATGGGCCTTCTGGATACCGGGGCTGATCATAGTATCATTAATGAATTTGATTGGCCAAAAGATTGGCCCCTGCAAAGGGCTGATCAAACACTTAGAGGCCTAGGGGTTGCCCAAAGTCCTATGTGTAGTGCTGCTACATTACCATGGAAGGATGATGAAGGTCATAGCGGCCTGGTTCAGCCATATGTTCTTAAGATCCCTATATCTCTCTGGAGAAGAGATATTCTTATTAAAATGGACCTAAAATTGACTACTGAAGCCTTTTACAGTGAGAAAACTCGAAACCTCATGACTAAAGCTGGATATTCAGGTGTTGGAGGATTAGGGAGGAAAAATCAGGGTATTACAAATTCAGTACCCCTAAGTAATCATACCTCTGGGATTGGTAGACCGGGGTTGGGTTTTTCATAGGGGCCACTGAGCCTTTGAAAATTCAATGGCACGATGACAAGCCTGTGTGGGTTTCTCAGTGGCCCCTGCCCAAAGAAAAATACGAAGCAGCCCACACATTAGTGTATGAACAACTTGTCGCAGGACATATAAAGCCTTCCATTTCACCATGGAATACTCCTATCTTTGTCATTAAGAAAAAATCAGGTAAATGACGGTTATTGCATGATTTGAGAGCAATCAATGCCCAGATGGTTATCATGTGACCAGTCCAATTAGGGTTACCCTTGGTATCTGCCCTCCCCTCGAGATGGCCTTCAATTGTTATAGATATCAAAGATTGCTTTTTTTCTATACCATTACACCCCAATGATACCCCCCGATTTGCATTTACCATACCCACTATTAATCATTCTGGTCCCGATCAGCAATTTGAATGGACAGTTCTTCCTCAGGGTATGGCTAACAGCCCCACAATGTGTCAACTTTATGTTGATCAGGCCTTGCAAAAGGTCGAGGAGCTCTATCCTTCCGTTTTGGTATACCACTATATGGATGATATACTACTTTGTCATAAAGAGGAAGAACAGCTTGAAAAGGCCCTTGTTTCCCTTTTTGAATGTTTCAAACAGTTTGACTTGAATATAGCCCCAGAAAAAATTCAAAAAACAGTTATCAAGGAATACTTGGGCACCAAGCTTGACAGCACAAAGGTCAAGCCCTTGGAAATCACTTTGCGAACTGATTCATTAAAGACATTAAATGATTTTCAAAAACTCCTGGGAGATATTAACTGGATCAGGCCATACCTAAAACTCACTAATCAGGAACTACAGCCCCTGTTTGAGACATTGAAAGGAGACTCTGACTTGAACTCCCCCCGTACTTTATCTGAACAAGCTTGAGAAGCTGTTAAATTCATTCAAAATAGACTTGAAACTGCCCAAGTTGATAGAATTAATTACTCTGAAACCCTATATTATTGTGTTCTTGCAGTAGAGCACACGCCCACTGCTGTTTTTTGGCAGGAAGGTCCCATCTCCTGGGTCAATTTAGCTTACTCTCCAAGAAAAGTTCTGCCATGGTATCCCAATGCCATAACTAAAATTATATTGAAAGGACTAAAACTTAGCATCACTGCATTTGGCAAACAACCTGACGTCATCCTAACTCCCTATACACAAGAGCAGTTAACTTGCTTAGTAGCATGTGACGATGATTGGGCCATTGCTATGACTATCTCAACTGCAAAATTTGACAATCATTATCCAGCAAACCCATGGCTGCAATTTAGTCTTACTCACCCATTAATTTATCCAAGGGTTACACGTCAATCACCTTTGGATAATGCAAAACTCGTTTTTACTGATGGTTCTAAAAATGGGGTGGGCGCTGTGGTTACCCAAGATAACACTTGGACCTTTTTATTTCAAAACTCCTCCCCTCAAATTACAGAGCTATTTGCAGTCATTAAAGCCTTTCAGTTGTTTCATGATACACCTTTTAACTTGTTATCAGACAGCAAATATGTTGTCCAAGCTGTCTCCATCCTGGAAAACGTAGGTCACATCAGCACCAAATCCACCATTACAGAAACTTTAAAGAATCTCCAACACATTATATGGGACAGAAAGGTACCCTTTTATATAGGGCATATCAGGGCACATACGGCTCTCCCCGGCCCCTTGACGGAAGGCAATCACACTGCAGTCATGTTAACCAAAGAGCAATTTATCTTTACTTTAATGGAAAATATTCAACAAGCAAAACAATTTCACAAGCTATTTCATGTTAATGCTCTTACTCTCAGACTTAAATTCAACATAACTAAAGCTCAAGCTAGGGACATTGTAGTCTTTTGCAAAAACTGTGTTACCCTCTTGCCATCCCCCTCCTTAGGAGTCAACCCACGAGGCCTGTTACCCAACCATATATGGCAAATGGATGTTACTCACATCCCTGAATTTGGCAAACTAAAATATGTGCATGTTTCCATGGACACATGTTCTGGTGTCATATTCGCCTCTATCGATGCTGGGGAAAAATCCAAAGATGTTATTTCCCACTGCCTTCAAGCCTTCACCACTTGGGGTAAACCTCAACAAATAAAAACAGACAATGGACCTGCATACACCTCACAAGTATTCCACGGTTTCCTTACTCAACTAAACATTACCCTAAATCATGGTATTCCCTACAATCCTCAAGGACAAGCCATCATGGAACGTGCCCACTTAACCATCAAACAAACTCTTTTAAAACAAAAAGGGGGAAGAGGGGACACGTTCCAGTCCCCTAAAGACAAACTAAATACAATTCTATTTATTTTAAATTTTTTGACGCTCGATAAAAATGATCAAGCAGCAGCTGAAAGATATTCAGCCCGTATGGATTCTTCCCTCAAGCCCTTAGTTCTTTGGAAGGATATCCTTACGGGACAATGGAAAGGCCCGGATCCTATATTAATCTGGAGCAGAGGTTCCGTTTGTGTTTTCCCACAGGACAAAGAAGTGCCAATTTGGATTCCAGAGAGATTGGTCTGGAAGGCCCCTGAGAACGAAGATGAGGACAGAGGAAGCCGTGATCCTCCTACTGTCATGGGGGACTCTGATATTCTTAATTCCCCTGACGGTGACACATGAATTATGGGCTATTCTGAAAGCTTGGCCTATCCTTTACCTTTAACTAATTCTTCCTTTATCTTCCCCCCGTTCTTCACTACCAATCAAACCCTAGGCTTACCCACAGTGCGTACAAATACTGAGTGTTGGTTGTATTGTTCCTTTTTCTGCGCTCTGTGTTACCCCTGTAAAATTCTCTAACCTTAGTCAGATTAGCAATTCCTCCCGACTGCTCTCCAGATATTTGCAAGGCACCTGGTCTGAAGACTTTCAAAATTTTACACGGAGCCTTCTTGCTGAGATCACTAAGGTTAATAGTACTCGTGTATGGCCTGCATCATTTCCAGACATACTAAATGCACTAACGATTGGTCTGCTTGTCCTTCTCCTCATTGGCATGCTACTTCTTACTAAGAAAATATATCAGTGGAGACGACAACATCGGGAGCAAAAGCGAGCCCTAGTACAAGCTCTGCTGGCGATTGAAGCTGGAACATCCACCCAAATATGGTTAAGCATGCTGGATCGGTAGTCAAGGACGGGTAAGATCAGCAGAGAGACATACCAACCTAAGACAGGACAGAGATCTTTGCTATCTCATGTCTAATGACGGGTAAGGATGTCTTCTACTGTTGACAACCTAAGACAGGCACAATCCCTGCTATAAAACAAAAAAGGGGGAGATGTCGGGGACCGCCTGTGGCCAAGGAAGTTCCCACCATTATAAGATGGCTCCTGGCCAGGTGCCAAAACAAACCTCCATGTAAACAAGTTGATATTGGTGACGGCCCATGTAGGGGAAGAAAAGCGGACATATTGGATAGACTAATTAGGGGAAGCTTAGCAGCAGGTCTGTGATTGGATGTCTTGAGAATTTCTGTCTTCTGATAGGGTGCCCTACTGCATATAAGCAAGTGTGGTATGATAATAAAGAGAAGCAACATTAACAAGTGTCGTTCTTGTGGGTCAAGAACGATAGATTATGTCTTATAAAATTAAATACCCTAAAACCTGGCACTCTTATGATTAGATAAGGTTTACCCCCCCAAAAAAAATCCTTAAGAATAGTACAAAAATATTTATTGCAGCTTTATTGATAATCTCAAACTAGAAACATCAAGTGTGTCTATCCGTAGAATAAACAAGCTGTTTTACACTTATAGAAAGAAATGCAAATTTAAGAATGTGAAACTAATATGCCAAGAAACAGGGATGTGTCTCAGACACATTAAGCTGAATGAAAGATTTATTACACAAAAGAGTACATACTGCGTGATTTTATTTAAAATTCTAGAGATGGAAAAGTTAAGCTAGGTTTCTAGTTTTTAGGTATGCATGTAAGAAAGTTGCCACTCCATCCTATTAGCCAGTAAGAAGCTGAGCAGATTGAAAAATCAACAACCCTTTCTGGATTCATAAGAGAGGAGAAGGCACAGGGAAACCCTGTTGCCCTCAAGACTGGATACATAGGAAATACACAATCATACCTTTCCTGGTTAGAGACTCAAGGGAAAACCTGTAGTGGGAACCAGTACTTGGGTAGGAAAATTAAACTGTAATGGCCACATTTCTGGAGGATCAGTGTGGGAAAAGTCCGAGAGTTTAAAACTACAAAGGGACCCAGTCATGAGAGGTCTTTCCCAAGCACTGAAATTTATCTTCAGGGGTTTGACCAGATTCCCACAATATCTGAGAATAGTGGCCTCATGCTTCTAGCAGAAGAGGAGAAAGAACCACTTTAAAATATACCAGAGCATCCTGTTCTTATCAGTGCCTCTCCTCAGATGAACCTAACCTCAGTTAACCAGAGCTTAACCCACTGGGGTATTATCAGAACCAACTAATCTGGGGTAACAGAAATACCAAATTTCAGCCTACTTTAGCCATGTCCCACATAAGATGGGGTGGGAAGATAACAAAACTGAGAAATGGTAGTGAATTTCATAGTCCAGCGGCATAAGTTTACCAAAAGACAAGACTGAACCATAGGCCTGTAGAGTGCTACACCTCTCAACACCTCACCACCGCATTACTAAAGTATTATTTACTGACGTGCCCTTTACCCAGCACATCATTTTTGGCTTTCAAGAAAAAAATTATAATCTCAAACTAGAAAGGGCAAATCTCAAACTAGAAAGGGCAAAAAACACAATTTGAAGAAACTGCAAATACCAGAACCAGAAATGACAGGGATGTTGGAATTATCAGAATTTAAGTGATTACGATTAATAATTTAAAGCAATTTTAATTTAACTTATGTTGAAAACACTTATGAGTAATATGCAAAGGACTCTAATAAAGTAGACAGCATTTGAGAACAGATGGCTAATATAGGCAGAGAAATGAAAATGTTAAGAAAGAACCAAAAAGAAATGTTAGAGATCAAAAACACTGTAACAAGAGTAAATAATCTTTGAGGGGCTTTTTTGATAGACTGGATAGGGTTGAGAAAAATTTCTGAACTTAAGGATATCTGACTAGAAACTTCCAAAATTGAAAATTAAGTAAAACAAAGATGGAAATAGAAGAGAACAGTCAAGGATAGTGGGACACCTGCAAAATTTATGATTTACCCATAATGGGATTATTAGGAATAATAGGAGAAGAAAAAGAGAAATGAATAGAAGAAATAATAGAAACTCAGTTAAGACTTGCTATAACAGAATAGATTGCCCAGAAATAGACACACAAATGTAGTCAACAGATCTTTGAAAAAGGAGCACAGGTGATGCACTGGAGCAGGGGTAGTCTTTTTAACAATGTTACTGGAATAACCAAACATCCACATTAAAAAAAAAAAAGAAAGAAAGAAAGAAAGAAAGGAAAATCTAGACACAGTTACACCCTTTACAAAAAACTCAAAATGTATCTCAGACCTAAATGTAAAACACAAAACTGTAAAACTCCTAGAAGATAACTTTGGAAAATATTTAGTTGATCTTAAGTAAGTTGGTGATTTTTTGGATAGAATTCTAAAGGCATTATCCGTGGAAGAAATAAAGCAATAATTGAAAAGATGAGTTTCATTAAAGTTAAAAACTGCTCTGGGAAAGACAATGTCAAAACAATGAAAAGACAAGCCACAGACTGGGAGAAAAATATTTGCAAAAGGCACATTTGATAAAAGAATATTATCCAAGATAAAAATCTCTTAAAACTGAATAATAAGGAAACAACTCAATTAGTAAATGGGCAAACACCTCACTAAAGAACATACGCAAATGACAAGCATATGAAAAGGTGCTTCCAATCATATATCTTCAGGGTAATGCAAAATGAAACAATGAAATACCACTACACATGACTAGTCTAGTACACTGAAAACACTGCATGTTGGTGAGGATGTGTAGGAGTGGGGGTCTCTCATTTATTGCTGATGGGGATGCGAAGTGTTGGAGCCCCTTTGGAGGACAATTTGGTCACTTCTTACAAAACTGAGAATATTATTACTAGCAGCTACACCCTTGGTATTTACACAGAATAGCTGAGGACTTATGCCAACATAAAAACCTGCAAATGAATGTTTATAGAAGGTGCATTCATAGTTGCCAAAATTTGGAAGCAACCAAGATATCTTTCATTAGGTAAATGGATAAGTAAACTGTGGTATGTCCAGACAATGGAATATCATTCAGCACTAAAAATGAAATGAGTTATCAAACCATAAAAAGACCTAGAGGAGCTTAAATATATATTACTGAGTGAAAGAAGCCAATCTGTAATTGCCACATACTGTATGATACCAACTATATAACTTTTTAGAAAAGACAAAATTATGGAGATAGTAAAAAGATTAGTGGATGCTTAGGGTTGCAGTGGGAGTAGAGATGCAGAGTGCACAGAAGATTTGGGGGCAGTGAATATACAGAAATCTAGTCCATTTCTATACACTAATAACATAGTAGCAGAAAGAGAAATAAAAAGTAATCTCATTTACTATTGCACCCAAGAAAAATCCCTCATATTTAACAAGAGGTTAAAGACCTATACTTTGAAAGGTATCAGATTTTGAAAAGAGACATTGAAGACTCAAATGGAAAAAATATATATATATATACTACATTCATGGATTGGCAGAATATTGTTTAAGTATCCATATTACCCAAAGCAATCTACAGATTCAATGTAATTCCTACCAAATAACAATTACATTTTTCATAGACCAAGAACAAATAATTCTAACATTCATATGGAACCATGAAAGACTTTAAATAGCCAAATTAATATTGAGAAAGAAGAACAAAGCTGGCAGTATCAACAGATTTCTGTATATTAATTTTGTATCTTGAAACTTTACCAAATTCATTTATTAGATCTAATAATCTTTTATAGAATGTTTAGGGGTTTCTATATTATACTGTTATGCCATCTATAAATAGTGACAAATTTACTTCTCCCTAACCAATTTGGATTTATTTTATTTTATTTTTTGTCTGTTTGCTACAGCTAGGATGTCCAGTTCTGTGTTGAGTAAGAGTAGTGAGCATGAGCATGACCATCATTGTCCTCTTCCTGATCTTAGAGGAAAAGTTTTTGGTTTTCCATCATTGATCAGGATGTTGTTACCTGTGTGTTTTGTTTTGTTTTGTTCATATATGGCCTTTATTATACCTGTGGTATATTGCCTCTAAACCCACTTTGTTGAGAGTTTTTGTTATGAACAGATAAAGTTTTTCACATGCTATTTCTGCATCTATTGAGATGACTACAATGGTTTTATCCTTCCTCTTGTTAATGTGATATATCACATTAGTTGATTTGGGAATATGAAATCTTCCTTGCACCTCTGGAATAAAGTCCATTTGATTGATCCTTTTGTTTTGTTAATATTTTGTTGAGGATTTTTGCATCTATGTGTATCAGTGCTATTAACCTGTAGTTTTCTTATAGTATCTCCATCTGGTTTATTTTTATCAGGGTGATGCTGACCTTGTAGAATAAATTTGAAAGTTAACCTTCCTCTTCTGTTTTCTAGAAAACTTTGAAAAGAATAAGTATTAATTTTTCTTTAAATATTGGTTGAATTCACATGGGAAACTATCTGATCCTGATTGGTTTTATTATTTGTTTTTTTTTTGCTTGTTTGTTTGTTTGTTTTTCCTTCCCCTCTTTCTGATTCAGCTTCATTATGAGTACTTGACCTATTCAAATTTTCTATTTCTATGTGATTGAGCTTTGGAAGAGTGTATGTTCCTAGGAATTTATCTATTTCTTCTAGGTTGTCCAAAGAGTTGACATACAATTTCTTATAGTATTCTCTTATAAATTTTTTGTATGCCTCTGATGTTGATTATTGTTTCTTTCTCCTCCTATGTGTTTGATTTTATTTAATTGGGTCCTCTCTTGATTAGTCTGGCTAAAGGTTTATTAATTTTATCTTTTCATAGAACCAGCTCTTGGTTTCATTGATCTTTTTTATTTACTTTTTTTTCGCTTTTGTTTTCATTATCTTTCTCTTTAATCTTTATTATTTTTTCTTCTCCTAACTTAGGGCTTAGTTTGTTTTTTATCTAGTTTTATTAGGTGTGAGTTTAGTCCTTTTGAGTTTTTTCTTGTTTCTTGAGGCAGGTCTGTATCCCTATAAACTTCCCTCTTCGAACTGCTTTTTGCTGTGTCACAAAGGTTTTGGGCCACTCTGTTTACATTTTCATTTGTCTCCATGTATTTTTTTTTCTTTCCTCTTTCTTTTCTTCACTGACACATTGGTTGTTTAATAGAGTGTTGTTTACTAGTTTTATTCTTGTTGTGTATTTCTAGTTTCATCCATTGTGGTTGGAAAAAAATAATGCTTGATATGTTTTCAAAGCCATTGTTTCTACTTTGATTTTCTGTCTGGATGATCTGTTTATATATGTGAGGTGATAAAATCCCCTACTATTATTGTATCACTGTTAATTTCTACATTTATGTCTTAATATTTGCTTTATGTATTTAGGTGCTACTGTGTTGCATACATAGATTTTTATAATTGTTAAATCCTCTTGTTGGATTGATCCCTATATCATTATGTAATGTCCTTCTTTGTCTTTTGCTACAGTCTTTGTTGTAAAGTCTATTTTGTCTGATATAAGTATTGCTATGTTACTTTTTTCCCCCCACTTTTTTTGCACGGAACATTTTTCTCCATCCCTCTACTTTCAGTCAGTATGTGTCTTTTGATCTTAAGTGAGTCTCTTGTAGGCAGCATATAAATGGGTCTTATTATGTATTCATTTAGTTACTCTTTCAATTGGAACATTTAATCTATTTACATTTCAAGCAAGCATTTATAACTGTGTACTTATTTTCATTTTGTTAACTGCTTTCTGATTGTTTTTATAGTCTGTTCTGTATCATTCTTCTGTCTTTTTCTCTCTTTCCATGTAGTTTGATGGCTTTTCTTTTCTGCATTTTTCTCAAATTTCTTTCTCTTAGTTTTTTGTATGGTTATTATAGGTTTTTCACTTGTGGTTACCTTTGGATTGATTCATAATATTCTATTTGTATAGTTGTCTATATTAAGTTGATGGCTGCTTAGGTTCATACATATGCTAAAAGCACTATTTTTTACTTCCCCCTCCATGTCTTATGTATATGGCATCATATTTTATATATTTTTATTTCGTGTATCCCTTGACTGATTTTTGTAGGTATAAATGATTTTACTACTTCTGTGTTTTACTCTCCATACTGCGTTTACATAGATTAATTCAACTACATTGCCATATGTTTGCTTTTACCTGTAAAATTATTTCCTTTCATAATTTATTGTTCTCATTATGGCCTTTATTTTTCACTTAAATAATTCCCTTAAGCTTTTCTTGTGAGACTGGCTTAGAAATGATGAACTCCTCTGGGAAACACTTCATTTCTTTTTCAATTCTGAGTGAAAACTTTGCTGGGCAGAGTAGTATTGACTGTAGATTTTTCTTTTCAGTGCTTTGAATACATCATGTCATTTCCTAAAACCTGGAAAGTTTCTACTGAAATATCTTTTGATAGCCTTTTTGGGTTTCCCTTATATGTAACTGTTTTCTCTTGCTGCTTTTACGATTCTCTTTATTATTACTTTTTTTTTTTTTTTCATTTTAATTATCATGTGTCTTGGTGTAGAACTCCTTGGGTTTACCTTGTTAGGGGCTTCTTTGCTTCCTGGACCTAGATGCTTATTTCCTTCCCCAGGTTAGGGAAGTTTTCAGCTATTATATCTTCAAATAAGCTTTCTATCCCCTTCTCTCTATTTTCCTTCTGAATCTCTATAATACAAATGTCATGGTTAATGACTTGGCAGAGTTCCCTTAACGTGTTCTTGTTCTTGTTATTTTTATTTTTGCTATTCAGCTCACTTTCTTTCCATTGTCTTGTTTCCTAGATCACTGATCCATTCTTCTGCCTCCTCTAATCTGTTGTTATTCCCTATAGTATATATATATATTTTTCATTTTTAGCTTTTGGATTCTTCAGTTCTAATTGGTAAGTTTTCATATATTTATGGCTTTGTTGAAGTTTTCACTGAGTTCATCATTCATTTCTCGATTCCAGTGAGTTTCTTTATGATTTATTACTTCAAACTCAGGCATAATGCTTATGTCCATTGCCTTTAGTTCTTTTTCTGTATTTTTTTCTTTTTCTTTCATTTAGAAGATATTACTTTGTCTCTTTATTTTGTCTCTCTTTGTCTCTATGTGTTTGGTATATCAGCTGCTTCTCCTGGTCTTGAAAGTGGTGGCCTTGTGTGTAGTTGTCCTGGGGTACCTTGTAGCACAATCACCATAGTCACAAGAACCAAATGTTCCATGGGTGTCCCATATGTGGATTATGTGTTTTCTTCTGTCTTGGCTAAGGTGCAGTTGTTGTAGGCATGGGCCCGGTACTCAGCCCAGCTGGCAGCAATAACCTGGTTTCAGTCTTGTGGGTGTACCTTGCAGGGTTTGCTCCCCAGCTATTAAGAAACCTAGCTGGAGGTGCTGTGATCTTGTTGGTGGGTGGTATCTGCAGTTAGCTTCTGCCACAGCTGCAGGCACACCAAAGGGTAGTATTCACTCCCTGTGTGGCCATCTATAGGCCTGGCTATAAGAACCACATGCACACTGCTGTGTGGAGTAATATACCCCTACCCTCCAGGGCAGGTGCCACTTTGGAATAGTATTAGTGTCAGACTAGGGATACCTGCTTTGTCTAATGGAGTCAAGGTACTTTGGAGGAGCACCTGTCTGGGAAGGTTGGATGGAGTGAATCACAAGGGAGCATTGTAGTGAGCCACCTGGTGCCAGCAAAGTAGATGAAAAGTTTTAGAACTGGCTCCTATAAGATACCAGCTGTCTAGATTGGGGAAGGGCAAGAAAAATGGTGCTTACCAAAATGTTTTTCCCCAAAGAAATCTGCACATGTCCATGCAAAATTCTGTACCCCTCTGGAACATATCCTAAGATTAGTCAATAAATTTCTGGGCACCTAGCTGACTCAGTAGGTTAAAGCCTCTGCCTTCGGCTCGGGTCATGAGCCCAGGGTCCTGGGGTCGAGGCCTGAATCTTGTTCTCTGCCTGCCTCTCTGCCTACTTGTGATCTCTGTCAAATAAATAAATGAAATATTTTAAAAAATAAATAAATTTCCTTCATGTACACTTCAGGTACTTTGCAAAGTGCTGCTTCTGTGCTGTGTCTTAGACCAAGTTATTTAGCATACTGGAGCTTCACTGATTTTTAAAGTTTTTGGAGCTGCTGAAATTCAAAGCTGAATGTTATGGGGACTTGTCTTTCCTATGCAGGAACTCAGGGCTGGGGGTTCTCAGTGTGAGGTCTGATGCCCTCACTCCTTAATGCTTATATTGTCCCTTCTATTCATGGTTAGTCCTGCCAGGGGTTTGCATCTCTATCCCTCCTACCCTCTTTGATGTGGCCTTCTCTGTATGATTAGCTGTGGATAATCTGTTCTTCCAGTCTTCAAGTCATTTTCAGATTTAGTTGTAATGCATGTAGTTATTGCCTTGATGTGTCCATCACACAAGGCAAGCTCAGAATCTTCCTGCTCTACTCTCTTCCCCTCTAGTTAAGCTTAATGTGTGAGTTCATTTTGACAATCTGATCCTTGGTATACACTCAGCTGTATTATAGGTTAATAGATCAAAAAAAAAAATAGGTTTAATTTAGATGTCTCTGTTCATAAAGCAAGCCAATTGTGTGTGTGTGTGTGTGTGCGCGCACATACATTTGTTTGATATCTATAGTCATTGCCTTTAGTTGTATCTTTTTGTCCTGCTAGTTTATATATGCAAGAGTGTTCTTAGGATGGGTATTATGGGGAAGGCCAAGTCCAGTGACATATTTGTAGATGTCTTGAGTATATTTATTTTAGAGACAAAAATGAAAATAAGGTAATCACTACCTGGACAGAATTCAGAAATCAGAAAATAAAATAAAAGTCATCTTGAAAAATATATATTGGTGGCATTTTTTAAAAATGAAAACAGTAAACAAAGTAGTAGCTTTGTATTAAGTTGTATATTTGTTACTTATTCTTCTTTGTAATTGCGATACTTACAACCAACCTTGCTAAGGATAATGTATATTCCCATGTACAGCCAGTTTGTACCACAATAAAGATTTCCTTTATCAAAATGAAAGAAGATATAGAGCATCTAGAACTCCTTTCTTCTAATAACTCCAAATACGATAAACCCAGTTTATTCTCTTTAACTTATGATGTTGGATGATATTAAATATATTGCTTCCATCTCCTTGATATATATTAACCATGAGAGATATGCTTTTTCTCTTTTTAAAATTTGTATATGAAAAATATTCTAATATTTTCATTATACCATTTTTCTTCCTATAAACCCTAGTTTCTACAAATATCATTATGATATTTTTTGGATTTCTTTTATTTTTATTTCACAACCAGTAATATCTAAGAATATTAAGATATTGTTTCTAAATATGAAATGTCCCATTTAAGTTATCATGAAGACTATGTAAGGATAATGATCCATCTTTCTTACCTGTGTATTTTAATCTACTCAGTATTTGTAATGCTTATAGAATAACAGACTAGATCCTTATTAAAATATATGTAAAAGAAAATTTTCTAGAAAACTTTCTCTCTTTGTATTATAAAGTAACTTTTATCATTAGCCATGGTGAATTAAGGGTATAATTAATGCTTCCTAAAACAATCTTTCCCAGTCACTTCAACCTATTTCTCAATTAAAGGTTATAGATTTCTTCTCTGAATTCTCAGCTTGCTTTGCCTTTTGTATGCTGTAAATGGCTGTTGATCTAAGAACTGTCTAATATTATCCCAACTGTTTTAACACAAAAGGGGTATTTTAAAATGTGAATAGATTTAGTAAAAATTATATTAAACACACTTATTCATTATTAGAATAAATGTGTTTTTTCTCAGCATGAGTAATTTCAGATACATGAGTAGAATACATTCAATTTTTATTGGTTGAATTTTTAGTTTCCAGTTTTAAATCTTACCTGCCTCATATCTTTCCATACCTTATATTAGAAAAGATTTCATATAAATATGAGACCCTACACAAAACTGGTCTTATTTGTATGGAAAGGGAAATATAATTTTGCTTTAATTATCTTAAATAGAAGAAACATCTATTGTTATGTCAGTAGTTAATTATATCCAAAAGAATATTCTAAACTTGAAACAAATTTTTTAATTAATGTCTAGAGAATACATTTTCAGCCTAATTAAAAGAAAAAAAAAGAGCTGTCCATACAAAAAGTGAGATAATGTTAAAATTAGTAAAAAGTATAGCAGATTTTCTAGCACACAAAAAGGTACTTGAAGTTTCATGTATCTGCATTATTGGACACTGGAATATAAGTTATCCCTTTTATCAGTTTCACTACACTTTCTCTAGTAAAACTGTAAATTGCAATATTTCTAAATAAAATTTCATAAAGTATACATACTACTATAAAAAAAGTTTGTACTTTCTGATTTACCATCAATAGTTTAACAAAAAGTCATTAAAGCAATAAAATCAACCATTTTGCCATATACTGGCCACATATCCCTATGTGTGTGTATGTATGTGTGTGTACACACAATATCAGTAGTTTGTTGGGTGATATATATACATATATATAAATGTATAATACATATATATGTTTGTATGTTACCTACCAAATCACTCACATTTTTTTCTTGGTACAAGGGATTAGATGGTGAATATTGGGGTTTCAAATGGATTTTTAAATTATCAATGAATTAATTGACCAACATATAAAATGCAAGGGTTACATACAAAACTTGTATGCTAAAAATTCTTCAACAGATTTCTAATACTTAACATGAGGATGAAAAAAATACAAAAAATAAGAGTGTAAGAAAACGAGCATGTTAGCCAATGTCTAAAGTTATCCCAGCCATAAAATTATATGATCTTTTTAGTTTAATTACTGTGGACTTAAGGTTGTACAAACTAAGCATCAAAGTGTGTACCATATTTTAATAATGGGAAAAAATCATAAAGGTTTCATATGTTTAATTTAAAGTTTCTCTAACAATAATAATGAAAAATTTAAAAGATGTTAGTTATAATGTTACTAATATATTGTAGTGTAGTAATCTATTGTAGTGATAGCTGAGTGTTTATTATAAAATGAATGTTGGGTCCTGCATGTGAATGCATTTAGTAAGTAGTTAAAGTGTCTCAATTGTAAATTTTACTTTATGTTTTTCAGATCTGAATAGGTTTTTGAAGCAATTGTTTTTCCTTAGCTGGTTTGGAATAGGGTGGTGAAAGATGTTATCATTTTCATATTTTTTCATATACAAAGCCAGGAGTAATTGACTCTGTTTTGTGGAAGATGATGTATTCACCATCTCTTATTTTGTTATCACCATCATCTGATAGTTTGTTTTGTATAAAAGGCAAAGTGCAGCTGTATCAAATGTGAATTACAGTATAGAGGGTTGTAGAGACTTCATCTTGGGTAAAAAATGCATTTAATAAAGTTGAATATGATTTCTTTAGCTTTCCATTTGTGTGTTGATGCCCAGGCAGATACCATATTTATAATTCTGGATGGTTATTCAATACTTTTTTTTTTCAATACAGTAACTCTGATTCTAACAGTGCAAAAGGTGTATATTGCTTATATTTGAAGGTGCATAAATTCTTTCAGAATATCTAAGTTGATTTGATATGATTTTTCTCTCACTTTTTCTGTTACCTTCTCTGTTCCCTTAGGGAGGGACGGATATTCTCAAATTTATTTATTTTCCTATTTATGCTTGCCAGAAAAATGAAATGAAAATGCATTGGGAAAACAAAAAAATAACTGAAATGAGAATGGAAATAATTTATTAACTCCCTGGTTGAGCGACCTTGTAAAAGTTAATTAACCACACTGAGCTGTCATCTAAGCAACTGAAAATTGATCATTTCTGTTAGTTGCATTTCAACGTATATTTTGGTAGATATCTACATAGAGATAAAATTTTGTCTATAAAATATTTAATATAATTTAGTATATTTGATACACGAATATATGCATAGATAATATTCTGCAGTGTCAGTTTTGTCACTCATTAATACAGTTTACAGTATCAAAATCAGCATTATTTCATTGGAAGTAATATCCTTGAGGATAAGAACTGCATCATGACAGTGAATATATTTGGTAAACAACTGATTCTTAAAGATGCTTTCTCTGAGTGTAAATTTTCCCTCCTCTGCAACACTATGGCCTCCTGTTCTAGTTCTGGACCTCATCATCTCTCACTGAGACTAATGCTCCACACTTAAACTTTTCCAAAGACTTTTCCCCAGATTTTTTAAATGACAGTGAATGTACCAAGTATTAAATCTGAAAATGCCACTTTCTTGATTAGACTTTCATTGGCACATAGTCACTTTTAGGATTTAGCTCAAACTCAACAAAGTTGGCAAAGTCTTTCAAAAATTTTCCTTTTCCTTATTAACTTTTCAATAAATGTGCTTTAATATCTTACATACCAGGCAATGCAATGATCTTATGTCATTTACCACATTATAGTAACATAAAAATATACCACGCTATTTCATGCTTGTCTTTTTTTATTGAGATAAAATTTACGTAACAGTCACTAATTCAACCATTTTAAAGTATATCATTTTGTGGCTTTTAGTACATTCCCAATATTGTGCAGTCATACCATTATCTAGTATCAGAACATTTTCATCACCCTGGAATGAAAGTCCTACCCACTAAGTAGTCACTCCTCATTTACCTCTCTCCCGCCCCCTGGCAACTACTAATATGCTCTCCCTCACTATAGATTTTTCCATTATAGATATTTCATATAAATGATATCATGCAATATGTAGCGTTTTGAGGCTGACTTCTTTCACTCAGCATAATGTTTTCAAGGCTCATTCATGTTGTAGCATGCATATATCAGGACTTTATTCCTTTTATGGCTGAATAATATTTTAATGTAGGTGTATACCACATTTTGTTTATCCATTCAGCCTTTGAGCTGTTTTTACTCTTTGCTTTTCTTAACGCTTATCCTTCTTCAGGGAAACTGTCCAACAACTTTTGGTTACATACCTCATATATTTGTAAAGATAAGGGTGTAATTACCTATGAAACTCGAACTCTGACAATTCATTTTTTTTCTATGCACTATATTATATTGAATTTGCATGATTTTGTCTTAGAGTATGTTAGGAACTTGGGAAAATATTTACTTATATTGTTATTTGCATAATATGCAATGCATAGATTTACATTCAAGCTATATGTAACCAGAATATAGCTGTATAAATACAGTTAACTCTATCTAACTGTATATTTTTTATATACTGTACAATAAAAGTTTAATTATGTAGAATTTAACCACGTATTTCTAGAATGAAGTGAGAATACTTGAGTAATTAAGGGACTGAATAAGGAGAAATCCAAAGAAAAATTAAATTAATACAAATTTTAAAAATCACATAAATTCTGACAGGTCAGAAAATTTACTAAAATGATTTTTATGATTTGTAGAGTAAAGTAGTTGAAGAGAAAGAGTGAGAAAGAAGGGACTAGGTTCTTACTATGATGTCAAACCTAGAAATGACAGATTAATCAAATTTGCATCATTAAAATGCCATAAGTTATCAAACATTTTTATATGCAAGAAAAGAATAAAATATAATTTTCTGTTTGGGGCAGCAGCAATAAAAAGAGATGTCATTTTCCAGAAAGGATCTAAGTAAAAACAGGAGAATGAAGTTGAAACAGCTCATTTCAAGATGCCTTTGCAAATCTAGATAACCAGTCATTTAAAAATATTGTCAGCGATTAAAAAGGACAGCAAACTCTGACTATAAATAATTTTAGAAAAATGGCAAAAGCTAAGCATGTGGTTTCTCACTGCAACTTCAGTAGTCATTCCATGTACACATAGCAAATGTGGTTTATCAGCTGAAGAAACACGAGTTTTATAAAATATATGCAGAAATTGTTATTGTATAATACATATATTTGAGATTACCCCATAGATTCCTTTTGGTCAGTAACCAAGCATTTCCAAGATTGGAGTGTTGCCTTAAGTGTATTCATAAAAAGGATTTTGTTTTAAATGTATACCATTTGTCTTTCTGGCCATAAATTTATGCTGTTTCCACAGAAATAAACTCTTTCTAAAAGTAACTTGGTTTACTAACAACAGTCTCTAAACCTGACATACCATATTGCCAATAGTCTACGGCATATGCAAAACTACTGCAAAAGTTAATTATAAGTATTTGAAGATAAATATGCATTTTTTCTTTCAATTAATATAAGTTTTATGTAATGTGTTATGCTGTGATAATACTTATTTGGGAAATGCATTTTTCATAGGAATTAAATAATACTTAGCCAGAAGAAGGAAATTAAACCAGTTCCAGATTTCTTAAAAGAAAGCAGCAGAATCTGTCAACAAATTTTTACTAAGGTTTTCTTTCTTAATATGTTAAAAGAGTAGACAAAATTTTTCACAAGTTACTCTATTCCCAAACACAAATTACTAAATATTATAATGAGTGATCATCTTGCTCCATTTAAAATAAATTCATCATATAGGGTTATAGCAATTGATAAGTAACAATGCAAATTCTCTTTATAAACATCATAGTAAACTCAAAAACTGGATCAATAAAATAAAATTTACCAATAAAAAAATTCCCAAACAAAACAGGGAAAATATTAAATTTTTGAGATTTTAATCTCCTTAGGACAGAATGAAGACTCATGCTATTGTGATCTTAAATATCATCACAAATTATTAAGACAAAATTTAAAGTCCATTGAAAGTCAAAACCCAGACCTGGAGCCAGATACACAGCCCCTCCATTAAACCAAAATTCATAAAGTACTTGCCATCATCAGGCAGCTGAGGTGGCCCATAGTCTGCAAGAGCTCTTGTGACAGTATATGAAGCGAATTCTGGTTCTTTTTGCTGGGAAATGCATTTAGTCACTGGTTCATTATCCTAGCCCAAGAGTTATGAACAAAAACTTTTAGGTTTTCTTCACTTAATTATCTCCAGAACTTACAGTTAGAAAAATAGAGACCCTAAAAATGCCAGTTAATCAAGGGAAAATTTTTAATTTAAAGATCTTAGTAATATCCTGGTGAATGAATGAACTTTCTTAGAAGTATCCATCTTCATCCAGATCTAAATCCTGTGATGAACCCAGATAAACCCAGAAATCTTCTTCTCTTTGAGTTGTTTATGATCTTACATTGAAATTTTTCTTTCATATTTTTGTCCCAAGCAAAATATACTAATAATGTGTGTTACTAATGTATATATAATGGGTATACATAAAAGTGTCTTGGGAAATTTCACATCATCTATGTACATTTTCACAACAGTAGCATTAGATAATTCATATCCACCTTCATCTCATATGGGAAATGCTGTTTAGAGATTTTTTAAATATCTTGCCTAAAGTTTAGCTCTAAGGAGGCAGTTTCAATCCATTCCAACTTGTTTGTTTTGGGAATCCTTGTAGCTGCCAGTATAATTATTATATCACATATATTTCAGAAATAAACATATCCAATCTATTTAACAATAGCTGCAAGTATTGAATACATACTATGTAACATTATTAAGTTATTTTTTATACTTATAGAATAGTCTATATACTTACATAGAATAGTCTTATATATGATCTTACATACTTTAATATATATATATTATATAAGTACATGGATAGATTTTATATATAAATATATATATATGTTTATAAATTCTTATAATTGCTATGAAATATCAGTTATTAAAATATGTTTAAAGATTATTAACCTAGGAATGAAGGGGATAAATAATTTAAATTTCTAAAAGGCAAAAAAGAACTCAGAACTATATAAAATCATACATATCTAACCTGGATTGAGATTCAGTTTTGAACCATCTTATTTAATAAGTGGTACATGAGAGGCTTTCAAATTAGACCTATGATACCACACAGAGTGAAGTAAGTTGCCTAAAGCATAATAAGGGCCCCCAAAGTAGATGAGCTGAATGCTTGCTTCATTCTAAGATCTCTGTTGCAAGATATTCTGTGACAGTACATTGAGATAATTTCTAGCTTGTAATGGGGGGAAAACACTTCTTTCAAAAACAGGAATATTTTAATTTTATTTCTAAAAGGAGTAAGGATAATATCCATTTTACCAGACATTAGCTAGTTATCTGACAAAAATGACAGTGATTTTCACTCCCACAAAATGTTATTCACTTTGAAGAATCAAAGGGAGACAATAGTTGTACTAAAAAGAAACCTACAATGTGTTCCACTATAACACCCATATTGTTACTTAAGCTGCAGAAACACGATTGGAAAGATACCTCATTTCTTTGATTCCACTTGCCTTAAATTCAGTAAATTTTTTGTATACTATGTTCTATAACCATTCAGATGTTATTAAATATGCTTCTATACTGTGTTAATAATGAAACACAAACATATTCCCTTTTCATCTAAGATGACTTAGATAATATTCTTCCCAATCATTTATCCTAAAGTAGCAGAGCCTGGTAATATGGATAGTTAATTCTCTTTTATTCTCCCTTTCTTCCTCCTTTTTCTTCTCACACAAATACTATAATTTCATATTAGTGTCTCTCAATCTCTAAAAGTGAAAGGAAAAAAAAAGCTCCTCTATCACTGAAAATTTATATCAGTGGTTAGCATGCATGATTTAGTCATCTTCAGAATATGCCAAAAATTAAAAGATTCTGATAATGTTAATAATTCATTCTGTCAAAAAGTTAGTGTTGCCAGGTTCAGAAAAGGAAGAACCAGGTTAAATTGGCCTAAAATTTGTCTTTCTTTCCCCAATCCCACTATCTAATATTTAACATGTTGATTTCTGCTTTGAATGTCCTATGCCCTCCTCTTTAAATGAAATGCAGTATTGCTTAAAACTCTGTCATAATTGGGTAATCTTGCAAACCATAAGTGAAATGCTCTGTTCCACCTTTTCTACCTACCCAATTTCTTCTCCTGGACTTTCCACCTGGCAGTTGTCATTTTCCTAGAAATGCATGATTCTCTGGGAATCAAAAGAAATTGTTGCTCCCAGGTTAATACATAACAAGTGATGATAATCAAGTTTTTAAAAATTAGTTAATTTATCTATTTTTTAAATTTTATTATTTCTGTGTTCCAAGATTCATTGTTTATGTACCACATCCAGTGCTCTATGCAATATGTTCCCTCCTTAATATACCCACCACCAGGCTCAACCATCCCCTCATTCCCCTCCCTTCCAAAGCCCTCAGTTTGTAATTTTAATTCAGGTTTTGTATAGAAATGATGTGATAACATTGTGGCGACAGTGTAAAATTGGATTTAAGAGGACCTGACAAAATGTTAGTTGCATATTGTTCTCCCAGAGAATGGAACAGGACCTGGATCTCCAGGAAACTCAAGAAATATGAACGTCTAGATTTTATTCATAATTTCTACTGCCTCTGAAATCTTCAGAGAGCAATTACACCTTGCTTATACTCCAGTTCTTCAATATTAAGGAATTGGGCTATGTGGAATTCCCAAATGTCATTCATAGGAGAGTTTATCAAAACAGAACAACAAAAGATTATCACAAACCTACTGAACTATACTCCACATAGTAAAGTCCAAGAATATCTATTTAAAAATGAATTCCTCAGATTGTTACAAGCAGCCAGAGCCAGATTTGGGAAACACAGTTTATCTGATGATTTCCTCTTTCCCTATCACATTGGTGGAGGACCAACTCTAATGCTATTTATTTTACACATCTGATAAGCTGATGGAAATCATAGTTGGAAATAGGTGAGCAACTTGGAGTCCCTCCATCATAGCATATAGGAACTGCATATACCACACTCTGGGTAAAATTGGCTCTGTGCAGAAGAAATCTGTGTTCATGGACTATCTCCACTCCAGGAAAATGATGCATGGAATAATAAAATGAGTTTAAACTTTTGGACCAGGAATGATTTGAATTGCAGTTTCAGAGATACATTTGGAAAGGAGTTCAGATAATAATCCCCTTCTCTTGACTGATCCTCAGATACATAGGATCCAGTGTCCTGAATTCAGAATGTGTGATTTTTTCCTCAATTAGATGCTGATTATATTACACAAACATTATGACCCTGATGGTCTCAATATATATGTTCTAATAATAGTAGGATGTGAGATCATATATGGAACACCCAGTTAAATTTGAATTTAAGATCAATAACTGATAAATTTCAGCATAAATATGTTCCAAAATTGTGTGTATGTGGGCATCCCCTGCAGTATTAGAGATATAATCATAAGTTGATTCAAAATTAAAATTTAACTGGGTATCTTATATTTTTATTTGCTTAATCTGGTAACCCTAAATATGAGGCCTTTTTTTTTTTTTAAAGAAGCCCAATGAAGTTTCCATGTAGAGATGAAAAATTTCAAAGATATTAAGGAGTTATAATATTTTTACTGTTTTTTAAAGTATTAATATCTTGCCTATAAATTCAATATGAAAAAATCTAAACTGTTGCATAGATAATTTATTCAAATGACACAAACTTTAAACAAATATTATTTTCCTTGGGTGTTTGTGAGTATGGCCACATGTATGTTTATTTATGTGTGATTTTAACTCACTTTCTGGCTAAAAAGGTATTAAGTATTCAGGCTAAAAATATTTTTAAATGATATCTGCATTACATCATAGAGGATACTAAAAACATCTATATTTTGGAATTTAAAATAATAATTCACAGTTTGCAATATGGGGAACTATATGTAAATTATATTTCAACAACTGCTTGCAACTTCAACTTTCAAAGCTGTTTTAAAATCTTTTCCATGAAAAAGAATTGTCTATTGATAGCATAATTGCCTTCTGACTGGATATGAAGAAACTTAGAATGAAACAGATGGTTGTCTGCAAAGTAATGCCTACAAAATACAATTGAAAATCAGTATTCAAAAATAAAAATCTTGGATCTCTTTCTTGATATAATTGTCAAAAGAAATCTGGCTTACAAATTGGGGAATAAAATTTCCAGTATTTATTTTTCATAAATATTAAATAAACAGAACTATATTTGTTGATATATACTAACATTTTAATGTAAACTGTTAAAAATTAAAATGGCTTAAATGACATATGTACTATATCAAATTCATATTTTAATTCTACCTTCCAATGGTAGTCTTCCATGATCTTCAGTGGCCTATGAAAACAACAAAATAATCTTTCCATGCTATGTGAATAATATTTTATAATTAGTCAAATATAAAAATTCCTGGAATTGTCTACTGTCCATATATTTTATCTTATATGTAGCCTGTGAATGATTTGGGAAAAAATACTTTGCACAGGTTTTATGGATGAGTTTTACTCTAATCTCAAGAGAAAAAAAGTTTGTACTGAAGTTAGAGAAAAAAGCTCTTCTACTAAATGTCTATGTTTCTTTGATTTTTACCAAGTATTTGATGAGTAATAGTAAGTGAAAAATCAATTGTCTAATCTGTGGCATTGTTCCTCAGTATAACAACATCTGAAATTCTGATAAATTGGGCCAAATTGACCTTTCTCTATCAGATTATATATGCTAGGTCTAAGATCATTTGTTTGTTCATTCTTGGATTTTACTACCATATAGAGAATTCATATTCTCCAAGAATCCAGAAATGGAGGAACAGCACACATCTCTACAAAGTTCAGAATTTCTCTAACAAATTAATCAGTGTTAAATCACCCAGAAAGAGAAAAGGATTTGAATGAATACCTTTAACAAGGACTTTTACAAAAAGATTCATTTTCAAGTTAATTTCATTATTACAATTTTGTCAGCAGCTAAGTATCTTCACTCAGCTGACATTTTAAAATAGCACTTGTCAGTATTTATTTAATGAAAATCATTTCAATTTGTTTATTGGGAAATTATTTCTCAAGATGCTCAAGAAAACCAATACATAGAATGTTAATAACCTGATAACTACAAGTTACTAAGAATTTTGAAATGATTATTAAAAAATTAAAATTACCTTTGCAAATTCTTACCAATTTTTCAGGATTCTGCCACCATAGCTAATATTACCTAAGTTGATTTTTACCTAGTTAATTTAGTTTCTTTCACCCACTCAAATAGTCTTTTCAGCATGGCTATAACATAATGGTGGCAAAAACCAACTTTTATACCTAAAGTTTTTTTGCACTTAATCAGTGCATGATAGTGTTTTGTTGTTGTTGTTTGTTTTGTTTTTAATCTGTTCTTAAACCTATATACTTCAGGTAAGGGGGGGGAAACCTAGGACGATTAATTTCTTCCTGAATGATCAAAAGTAAAATCATGAGAATCCAAAACACAGATTTTTAGGTGAATATAGAAATGAATTTAATAGACATATTAAAACTTATGGGATGCACTGAAAGTAGCGCTTAAAGAGAAATTTATATCACTGAATGCATATATTTAAAAAATGAGAAAGATCTAAAATCCATATTCTTTTTACCATAGAATACTAGAAAAAGAAGAACAAGTTAAATCCAAAATAAATAGAAAAAAATAAATAAGATTTAGAGTAAAAATCAATGAAATTTAAAACAAGAAATTGGCAAGAAAATTAATGGAAGCAAATGCAGTTTTTTAAAAAAGATCAATAAAATTAATAAGCCTTTAGCTAGGTTAACTAAGAAAAAGAGCAAATACATTATTAATAACAGAAATGAAATATGGGGCATCACTACAGATCATATGGGAATTAAAAAAGAAAAGAATATACTATTAACAACTGTATGTTCACAGTTTGATAACCTAGATGAAATAGACCAGTGCCTTAAAATACAATTTGTCAAAATTCACAAGGGAAGTAGACAATATGAATAGGCCTATATCTGCAAAGAAATTGAATCAAAAATTATAATCTTCAAAACAACAATAGATCCAGATGGATTCATGGATAAATTCTACCAAATATTTAAGGAAGACATCACAATTTTCTACAATCTCTTTCAAAGGATAAAAGCCAAGGGAATACTTCCTAACTCATTCTATGAGGCAAGCATTACCCTAAAACCGGAATGAGCCAAAGACATTGGAAGAAAGAAAAAAACTACCTCAAAACAAAAACAAAACAAAACAAAAACCAAACACACAAAAAAGAGGCGGTACTTACTTCCAGAAACTTAATCAATATGGACATTAGTAAGATATAGGAACTACCATTCAGAGTGACAATATAAAGGTGCTAGCTGGGCTTGAAAAAAACAGAAGATACTTGAGAATCACTTTCTGGAGAAATAACTAAAATCTAATGAAGTCAAAATAAAAAAGGCTATTAATGAGGTTCAATAAGAAATGGAAGCTCAAACTGCAAGGATAAATGAGGCAGAAAAGAGCATTAGTGATACAGAAGACCAAATGATGGAGAATGAAGGAGCTACTGGATCATGAGGGGAGAATGCGAGAGCTAAGTGATACCATAAAATGAAACAATATTAGAATAATTGGGATCCCAGAAAAATAAGAGGGAACAGAAGGTATATTGGTGAAAATTATAGCAGAGAACTTCCCTAATTTGAGGAAGGAAATAGGCATCAAAACCCAGGAGACACAGAATCCCCCCAAATCAATAAATCAATAAAATAAGTCAACACCCCATCATCTAATAGTAAAACTTACAAGTCTCAGAGACTAAAAGAAAATCCTGAAAGCAGCTAGGGAATGAAGTCTATAACCTACAGTGGTAGAAATATGAGATTGGCAGCAGACCTATCCACCGAGACCTGGCAGTCCAGAATATTTAGAGCATGATATATTCAGAGCACTGAATGTGAAAAATATGCAGCCAAGAATACTATATCCAGCTAAGCAGTCATTAAAAATAGGAGAGATAAAAAGCTTCCAGGACAAACAAAAACTAAAAGAGTTTGCAAACACCGAACCAGCCCTAGAGAAAATATTTAAAGAGGTCCTCTAAGCAAAGAGAGAGCCTAAAAGTAACATAGAGTGGAAAGGGGTCTATAAGACCGAATAGAAATATAGACAGTATAATGCAACAGTCACCTTACAGGCAATACAATGGCATGACATTCATGTCTTTCAATAGTTACCCTGAATATAAATGGGGAAAATGCCCCAATCAAAAGACACAGGGTATCAGAATGGATAAAAAAACAAGATCCATTGATACGCTGTCTGCAAGAGACATTATTTTAGACTCAAAGACATCTGCAGATTTAAAATGAGGGAGTGGAAAACTATTTACCATGCTAACAGACATCAGAAGAAAGCTGGGGTGGCAATCCTCAAATTAAGTTATATTTTAAACCAAAGACTGTAATAAGAGATGAGGAAGGATGCTATGCCATACTTAAAGTGTCATCTAACAAGAAGATCTAACAATTTTAAATATCTATGCCCCTAACATGGGAGCAACCAATTATATAAGCCAACTAATAAGCCATCAACAGTAATACAATTATAGTAGGGCAATTTAACATCTTCCTCACTGAAATAAACAAATCATCTAAGCCAAAAATCAACAAAGAAATAAAGGCTTTAAATGACACGCCGGGGGTACCTGGTTGGCTCAGGGGGTTAAAGCCTCTGCCTTCAGCTCAGGTCATGAGCCCAGGGTCCTGGGATTGATCTCTGCAGCAGTCTCTCTGCTCAGCAGGGAGCCTGCTTTCCCCACTCTCTCTGCCTGCCTTTCTGCCTACTTGTAATCTCTCTCTGTCAAATAAATAAATAAAATCTTTTAAAAAATTAAAAATAAATGACACACTGGACCACATGGACATCACAGATATATTCAGAGCATTCCATCTCAAAGCAACAGAATACACATTCTTCTCTGGTACATATGGAACATCCTCCAGAATAGATTGCATCCTACGTCACAAATCAGGTCCCAACCTCTCAACCAGTACCAAAGGACTGCAATCTTTCCTTGCATATTTTCAGACCACAGTGCTTGGAAACTAGGACTCCATCATAAGAGAAAAGTTGGAAAGAACTCAAGAACATGGAGGCTAAAGAGTGTCCTACTAAAGAATGAATGGGTCAACCAGGAAATTAATGAAGAATTTTAAAAATTCATGGAAACAAATGGAAATGAAAACACAACTGTTCAAAATCTTTGGGATGGAGCAGAGAGAGTCCTACGAGGAAGATATGTAGCAATACAAGCCTGTCTCAAAAGATAAGAAAGATCTCAAATATACAACCTAGCCCTACACCTAAAGAAGATAGAGAAAGTACAGCAGACAAAACCTAAGCCCAACAGGAAAAGAGAAATAATAAAGACCAGAGCAGAAATCAATGAAATAGAAAACAAAATAACAGAACAGATCAATGAAACTAGGAGCTGGTTCTTTGAAAGAATTAATAAGATTGATAAATCCCTGGCCAAACTTATCAAAAAGAAAAAAAAAACCCAAATTAATAAAATCATGAGTGAGAAAGGAGAGATCACAGCCAACACCAATTAAATACAATTATAAGAACCTATTACAAGCAAATACATGCCAGCAAATTAGATAATCTGGAAGAAATGGATGCATTCCTAGAGATGCATAAACTACCAAAACTGAACCAGGAAGAAACAGAAAACCTAAATGGACCCTTAACCAGTAAGGAAATTGAATCAGGAATCAAAAATCTCCCAATGAACAAAATCCCAGGGCTAGATGGCTTCCTAAAGGAATTCTACCAAACATTTAAAGAATTAATACCCGTTCTCCCAAAACTGTTCCAAAAAATATAGAAGGAAAACTTCCAAACTCATTTTATGAGACCAGCATTACCTTAATCCCCAAACCAGACAAAGACCCCATCAAAAAGGACAATTACACCTAGGAATAAATCTAACCAAAAGGCAAAGTTATACTAAAACTATAGAATACTCATGAAAAAAATTGAGAAAGATACAAAGAATGGAAAAGATACAAAGAAATGAAAAACATTCCATGCTCATGTGTTGGAAGAATAAATATTGTGAAAATGTCTATGCTACCCAGAGCTATCTATACATTTAATGCAATCCCTATCAAAATACCAACAACTTTTTTTCAAATAAATGAAACAAATAATCCTAAAATTTGTAAGGAACTAGAAAGTCCCATAATAGCCAGAGGAATGTTGAAAAAGAAAACCAGAGTTGGTGGCATCACAATTCTGGAATTCAAACTCTATTAGAAAGTTGTCATCATCAAGACAGTATGGTACTGGCACAAAAACATACATATGGATCAATGAAACAGAATAGAGAACCCAGGAATGGACTGTCAACTGTATGGTCAAATAATCTTTGACCAAGTAGGAAAGAAAGTGCAATGTGGAAACAAAACAAAACAAAAAACCCAAACTGTATCTTCAACAAATAGTTTTGGGAAAATTGGATAGCCACATGCAGAAGAATGAAACTCATTTCCTTATACCACACACAAACATAGACTCAAAATGGATAAAAGATCTAAATGTGAGCAGAATCCATCAAAATCCTTGAGGAGAACACAGGCAGGAACCTCTTTGAGACACAGGAAGTTCTTCCTAGATATAGCGCCAAAGGCAAGAGAAGCAAGGACAAAAATGAACTATTGGGACTTCATCAAGATAAAAAGCTTTGCCCAGCAAAGGAAACAGTCAACAAAACCAAAAGATAACCAATAGAATGGGAGAAGATATTTGAAAATTACATATCAAATAAAGGGTTAGATTCCATAATCTATTTAAAAAAAAAAAACCTGATCAAACTCAACACCCAAAGAACAAATAATCCAATCAAGAAATGGGCAGAAGACATCAACAGACATTTCTGCAAAGAAGGTGTCCAAATGTCTAATAGACACATGAAAAAGTGCTCAACATCACTAGGCATCAGGGAAATACAAATCAAAATCACAGTGAGATATCACCTTATACCAGTCAGAATGGCTAAAATTAACAAATCTAGAAACAACAGGTGTTGCCAAGGATGCAGAGAAAGGGGAACCCTCCTGCACTGTTGGTGGGAACGTAAGCTGATACAGTTACTCTGGAAAACAGTATGGAGGTTCCTCAAAAACTTTAAAATAGAGCTACCCTAAGACCCAGCAATTGCACTACTAGATATTTACTGCAAAGATACATATGTCGTGATCTGAAGGAGCATGTGCACCCCAATGTTAAATGGTAATGTCCACAATAGCCTAGATGTCCATTGAAAAGATAAATGGATAAAAAAGATGTGGTATATATCTGTAATGGAATATTATGCAGCCATTAAAAATGAAATCTTGCCATTTGCAATGATGTGGTTGGAAGTAGAGGGTATTACGCTAAGTGAAATAAGTTAATCAGAGAAAGAATTATCATATGATCTTAATAATATGAAAAATTTAAGAAACAAGACAAAAAATAATAGGGGAAAGGAGGGAAAAATGAAACAAGATGAAACCAAAGAGGGATGCAAACACCTCCTTCAGGATACATAAAATTTTCATCACCCAGAAAATCCTGTTTTATTCATTCACCATGATTACCACTACCCATCTTAATATAAAAAACTACCGTTGTAATTTCTATTATCACCATTACTTAGTACTTCTGTACCTATAAGTCATGTAAATAATATAGTAGGCACTCTTTTGTATCTAACTTTGGTAGC
Source organism: Mustela erminea (assembly GCF_009829155.1). Lineage (NCBI taxonomy): Eukaryota > Metazoa > Chordata > Mammalia > Carnivora > Mustelidae > Mustela > Mustela erminea. Next base: position 49,269,199 of record NC_045623.1, on the reverse strand, counting down.
ACTACATTGTTTTTAATAATCATCGATATCACTCACTGTGTGTAACAATTGATTGCCTCTTTTACTGCAGAATAGTATCCCATTGTAAAAATGGAGCTTAATTTGTTCTCCTCATGATCAACAGCTTGGGGTAATTATGAATAGAATGTCTATGAATTGTGGTGTCTAGGTCTTTTAGGAGAATATGTTTTCATTTCTCTTGAAGTACAATTGCTGGGTCATAGTAGATACATATTTCACTTTATAAGAAGGTACCAAACATTTTTTTATATTACTTATAAAATGTTTACAATATATGTGGCCTCTAGTTACTACAGATCCTTATTAAAACTTGATACTGTCAGTCTTTTTTGTTTGTTTTTAATAGTTTCCATTCTATTGGTTGTGTATTGGTATCTCCTTTGGGTTTTATTTTCATTTCCTGAAAGTTCTAATGATGTTGAGCACATTTTTCACTTGCTTTCAGAAATTTATAAATATTCTATTGGAATAGTTCCATTTAGTCTTTTGTGCATCTTCATTGGATTAATTTTCTCTTTTCTGTTGGCTTGTAAAAGCTCAGATATTCTGAATGTGAGTCCTATTTAGATATATGTGTTACGTATATTTCTTCTAAGACAGTGCTTTCCCTTTTTAAGGATATCTTTTGATTAAGTAAAATACATTTTAAAAAATTTCTAATGCTCACTTTAGGTTTATTTTTTGATAAACTAAGGAATAATTTTATCTTTATACAAAAGTTATGAAGATAATACAGCAGGTTCCTGAATAGCCCTTATCCAGTAAGACATTAATTTTAATGGATTAATGATTGATTGATAATTCCTCATCAACCCAGAGGTCACACAAAGTATACACTACACTCTATCATTGATATTATAGCTTTTTAATTTAGATCTATGATTTGACTTTAATTCATTTTTGCTTATCATATAAAGTTTATTTTTCTAAGCACATAACTCATTGTTCCAGCATTGCTATTTTTTTTTAATGACATTCCTTTCTGTATTGAATTGCTTTGGGAACTCTGAGGGATTTTGATAGGGAATGGACTGCAACAATTCAACAACTTAATGAGAATTAATATCTTAAAAATATGGTTTTCCAACCTACAGACATGGTATAGTTCTCTATTTTAACATTTTCTTTACTCTGCAATATTATGCCATATTTGGTGTTGAGTTCTTGCATGTGGTTGGCTAAATTTATTCCTAAACATTTTATATTTACATTGCTATTAGAAATGTGTATTGTCATATCTATTGAAATACAATGTACAATAAACTCTACCTTTTTATAAGTGTGTAGTTCAGTTATTGTTAATACATGTCTTTGTCTATCCTGGATGCTTTAACAAGATGCCATAAATTGGGTGGACTATAAATAACAGCGATTTCTTTCTCACAGTTCTGGAGGTTGAGAAGGCCAAGATTGAAATACTGGCCAGTTCAGTGTTTGGTAAAGACTTGCTCCCTGTTTTATGGACATCATAGAGGAAAGGACAATGGGGATCTCTGGGACCTTCTTCATAAATTCACTAATCTAATTCATGAAGGTTTTACACTCATTATCTAATGACCTCTATATGTCCCCACTTCCAAAAAAAAATCACATTCTGGATTAAGTTTCAACATAGGAAATTTGTGGAGATACAAAACTCAATCCACTACACATGGAAACACTTATGTAGTGATCAAACGTCAAAATAAGGAACATTTTGATGACCCTAAAATATTTCCTGAGCCTCTTCAAAATCAATTGTTCCTCCTAACCCTGTCTCGTACATAAAAACCACGCTACATTTTGTCTTCTACACATTCATATAAATAAAGCAGTAAATTATGTTGTTGTATGTATCCATACTTTAATATTTTTATTACTGAGCAGTATTCCCTTGTGTTGATACACTATAATTTGTTTGTTCATTGACTGGTTGATGAACATTAGTTCTAAGTATGGTGAATAGAGCAGATTTGAACACATGTTTTTATAAGAACATTTTTATAATTTTATATTCTATTCTAAAGGAAGAACATATGCTTCCTTTATTTGGGGGCAAAATATAGAAATGGTATTGTTGGGTTTTATAGTCAATGTATAGTTTATTAAAAAGATAATGGGACTAATACTTTTTCAAATCACTGATGTATTATTGTTGATTGTATCAGGTTGCTGTTAATTCTATCAATCATATATGAGCTTTCCAGAGGCATCATGTTGTGAATTTACTAACATTTCTCTGGTATGCAATGATGTTGTGCATCTTTAAATGTATTGCCATTCATATATAATTCTTATTCATTGTTTATAGTGTCAATTCTCTATTTCATTTTTTAAACACTTTCAGGAATATTTAACATGAGATATAATAATCTGTTAACAGTGTTTTAAGTGTACCTTGACCACTTTTGTTGACCATCAGTACAGTTCTGTACAGCACACCTCTAGAAATTGTTCATCTTTTTTAACTGAAAGTATGTGTCCATTGCACATAATTCCTCATTCCCTCTCCCCAAAGGCCCTGCCAACCACTATTCCACTCGATTCCATGAATTTGACAATTTTAGATATTTCATGTAGGTGCAATCATGCAGTGTTTCTTTCTCCATAACTGGTTTAATTAATTTAGCATAAAGTCCTCCACATTCAACCATGTCATATATTGTAGAATTTACTTTACTTTGAGAGTGAAATATTATTCCATGCATATATGATATATGGGGTTAGTATAATTTTGTTCCTAAAATATGACATGGGTATTGGTCATTTGTAATCTATTTTGTGAAAGACAATTTATAGGATAAGTAATAAATATTTTATATCTTGTTAAGAGTATGAGAGTGTTTTGTTAAGAGTATGAGAGATTTTGATAATTAAGTCAATGGACCTGAAGTATGTTATCTAAAAATATTATTTCTTCTTGAATTTATTAATTTATTTAATAACCATAAAGACATTCAGGTTGTTTTTAAGCAAGGCTGCAACCTCTTCAGGAATCTTTCATAAGAATTGTTAAATTCAGTGAAACAATTGCATAGTGTATTGATTTGTAGTATATCTAGTTGTAAGAGAACATACCTGGTATGATTTTAATGTCTTTAAATTTAATGGGCTGTTACATAGCCCAGAGTGTAGTCTATCTTGGTAAATGTTACATGTGTATTTGGAAAGAATGTGTATTCTACTGTTGTCATCTGGAGTGCTGTAAAAATGTCAATTAGGCCAAGTTTGTTGATAGCATTGTGTAAATCTTTAATATTCAATATTCATTGTATGTTCTATTAACTACTAAGAGAGAAATGTTGACTTCTCCAAAATAACTATGGCTTTGTATATTTCTCCTTTAGGACTGTTCCCTTACATTATGGATTTTGATGAATTATTATGTATATATACACATTTAGGGCTGTAATAGATTCTTGATGGAGTTGCCCTCAATAATAAAGAATATGATTTCTCTTCTTCTTTTTTTTTTTTTAAATCACTGCTCATTTTCCTTGTCCTAAAGTTTACTTCTTCAACATATATAGAGCCATTAAATCTTTCCTTGGATTACCGTTTGTATGGACAATTTTACTATTCTTTTACTTTCAATTTATCCATGGTTTTGTGGGTTTCTTTATACACAGGTTTTAGGCTCTCATCCAATCTGGCAGATATTGCCTAATAATGAAAGGGTTTCCTTATTTTTATAGTATTTTGTATGGTTAAGTTTAAGATTACATCTTGTTGGGGTGCCTGGGTGGCTCAGTGGGTTAAAGCCTCTACCTTCAGCTCAGGTCATGATCTCAGGGTCCTGGGATCGAGCCCCACATTGGGCTTTCTGCTCAGTGGGGAGCCTACTTCCCTTCCTCTCTCTCTGCTTGCCTCTCTGCCTACTTGTAATCTCTGTCTGTCACATAAATAAATAAAATCTTAAAAAAAAAAGATTACATGTTGTCATTTGTATTTGGCTTATCTGTTTTGGGGAATTTGAAACAATATTTTCTCTCTTCCTTTGGCTTAATCGTCATGCATTGCATGTAAAAGAACAGTAGAAAATGAGATAAATATTATATGTATTTATTCAAATTATTTATTTGTTTATTTATTTAAATATTATATCTATTTCCCTAAGAGGTTATTCTGCTGCTGCAGTATTCCTTTAGTATGAGAGTTTACAATTTAGTCAGTAATTAGGCTGAATTTGGGTTCAGTTGTTGCTATAGTTACTGTCAATGTACCTCTGGCTTCAAGTTTCTCCAATGGTAGACTACTGATTCATTCTAGTTAGTGTGAGGTCAAACGTGTTGGAATTTTTTTTCCAGCCTCAGTTTTCTACAGGTTCTTTACTCCTTCATCACAGAAGAAGGCAATATAGATCTTGTGTCTTGCCTTTTATCTACTAGGGATCTTGGGCGCTAGCAAGTTTTCTTCCCCTAGAGAGAAGAGCATGAGGTTGGAAGTTTGGGGAGAGGGGCAGAGGGAGAGAGGGATAATCCCAAGTGGACTCTTAGCCAGATAAGAAGCTAGGATCTGGATCTCATGACCCCGAGATCCAGACCCCAGCAGAAATCAAGAATAGGGTGCTTAGTGGACTGAGTCACCCAGGTACCTTTGCACTGTTTCAGAATAGGATCTGGGCATGAAATGGCTTCCTGTCCCTCTACTACCAGCAGATACATTTGGCCAATGTTGGTGCTGGAGATGGGACTGGTTATAGAAGTACTCCAGCAGCCACTGAAATCTCCCTGGAATGAAAAGCAGCAGACCACATTTTGTTTCAAACCCTCCTTCTGTGGCACCTGATCTATCTTTGCCTGGAAAAGGAAGCAGCAAAAAGTTTGGTTTTGTATTTCTTTTTGCTCTTCCCTCTGAGGAAATTAGCTTATACTTCATAGGAAAGAAGAGTTGGGAAGCAAATCATGTCCATGCCTATCTTACACTCACAACTAATCATCACCTGCACAGCTGTTCACTGAAGTTACTATCACACTACCTGCCTGGCCTCCAGTTTTTCACTAATCATTCAATGGAGACCTAAGGAAAAGAGTTAGCAAGTCAGAATTCACTTTTGTTGCATCTGCTCTGTCATGCTCACCAACACTTAGACCGTAAACATTCATTATAATTTCAAATTTTCTTTTTACCTATTTCTATTGCTGACACTTATTCTTCCCATGCTTTCATACAGGTGAAACAATTTATGATTTCTGGGGGTGCCTGGGTGGCTCATTTGGTTAAGTGTCTGTTGGCTTTGGTTCAGATCATGATCTCAGGGTTGTGAGATCAAGCCCCTAATCCGGCTCTATGCTCAGCATGGAGTCTGCTTGAGATTCTCTCTCTCCTTCTGTCCTTCCACCACTCACCTGTGCTCGCTCTCTCTCAAAATAAATAAATAAATAAATAAATAAATAAATAAATAATAAAAATATGATTTCCACCTGTCCTCCTCAAAAGGGCTTGTAATGTTTTTTTCAAATATTTCTTGCCACTCCTCTTTTATATGTGACTATGATTATAGATGGCACTGTCTCACATGTTGCTGATGCTGTTAATTTTTTCTCATCTTTTACTTCTCAGTGCTTTAGTTTATATATTTATAAAGAATCCTATTTTTAGGTGAAGCAATCCTGATTATGTTTTTTTTTTTTTCATTTTATTTTATTTTATTTCAGTATTCCAGAATTCATTATTTATGCACCACACCCAGTGCTCCCTGATTATGTTTTTTCAAATTTTATATTTCTCAATTCTACCTTTTATAATTTATTGCTATCTCCAATATACTTTTCTATGTTTGTCCTAAAATTTTGTAGTAGCTATTTAACATCTTCTCTTAATTCCAATTCTGTATAATCTTAGGAAGATTTGTTTCCATTACTTACTCTTTTCTCTAGATTATGGTTCCTATAATTTACCACCTTTCTTGCCTGGTAGTTTTTTGTTCTATAGCAGACATTATGGGTAAAATGTTGTAATATTGGATATTCTTATCTTCCTCTAAAGAATGTTAGAATTTTTTTTCTATCAGGCAATGATTTACAGTTACTGTCAGACCACCTTCATATTAGGGAGGTTTGGTTTTAGACTTTGTTATGTCTACTTTCTTTTGTTTTTACCCTTATCCCTGAAGTAGAGCCCACCATCCAAGTGGTGGTTTATTCCTAAGGTTTATCCCATCTGGGATTTTAACAGAGGCTCAATGTGTTTATTATCCCCTCTAACTTGGGTGGACATTCACTCTTTTTTTTTTTTTCACAACGTGGTAGTTTATAAATTCTTTTCTCAGGTCTCTTTAATCTTAAAATTGCTACTTAATATGCATTCATTGTAGTCTTGTCTGGTATGGTGTACTTTAATAGCAAAATATTTAAGGACAATGTGCTAATTCTTCAGCCTTCCCACTTGTCAGATTTCCCAGTTTACTTCCAAGTACATGGGCAATCCTAAATTAGAAACTTGACTTCTCCATACTGCAACACTGTTGCTGCTTTTTTTCTTGTATTTTATTCCCCTAATACAGTGAGTTTTAGGGGTGGGATGATGCTGTTTCAGTGTGCCTTTTCCTTCCTCTATTATTGAGGAAAGGATTTCGGCCCTAAGATAAAAGGGATGAACATATGACACACCCATTACTGAACAAATGACACCAACAAAAGTTTATTAGTCACATACATTCATAACCTAAAGGAAGGGAATGCTGCATGCCACATTGATGCTGTACTCAAGAACAAAGTGAAAACTCAGGGACTGTGGTAGGTAAGGCATAGTATCAAGAAGATGGGTGCTTTCTGGTTCCAGGGGAGGATTTGATTGGTGTGTTTGATGAATTTTGCATGTTGGTAGGGGACTGAACCCACAACTCAGCAATAGGCAACAACTATGCCTGTTCCCTTTAATGAGGAGGATTATTGTTCTAGGAGACCTATCTATGGTAGCAGAATTGGGAAGCAAACTTGCTAGACCATTTGAAGCCTGCCTGATTTCACCAGTTATTTAAGCAGCACATAACATTTCATCTTCAGTTTAGGCCTAGCCCATATGGTCTAAGTGAAAAGGGCAGTTAGGTGTAGATCTCTCATTGAGACTTATAGTATGACATTGTTTCCAAAAATTATATACCTTACCCCTTATGTCTAGTTTTGATCACTCTTAATTTGTGTTGAAATGGTTTTTACTTATATATTTGGTCAAGAATCTGTAATTGCTGTTGGGAGAAGGGTTCAGTCTTCCACAACTTTTGGAAAAGAAACTGTGTTATTGATTTATTATTCCTCAGCATTATAAAAAATGTTCAAACATATAGTAAAGGTCAAGGAATTGTGTAGGGAACTCACATATGTGCACCATCTATATTTTACAGTTTACATTTTGCCACATTTGCTTTCTTATACATCCATTTATTTATTCATTTTTTATCTATTCATCAGACTTGTTACTTTTTTAATCCCTCCATGTAAGCATATTCTGAAAGTAGATTCAACAGCATTAGGTTATAAAGTGTGCAGAAAACTGGAGTCTAAGTTTAAATTGTAGAATCTGATCTGATATCATGGAAGGTAAATGTGATTATTAACTGAGACAAGAACAATTATTTTTAAGTGTGTGGGAATGTGGGAACCATTATTATTGAAATATTTAATTTTAGAATCCTGTTAGCTATCCATGGCTTTAAATATACATATGAAGAATTAACTTCAAATATTAGGCTTGATCTTTCTCTCTCACTTTATCCCAACCTACCCCCACCACCTTAAAAAAAGAAAAAAAAAAAAAAGATTCTCAGCCCTAGAATTCCTAAATTGTTTGGGGGAGCTGGAGAGGATCAGTCAGTTCAATGTACAACTCTTGAACTCTTGATTTTGGCTCAGGTTATGCTCCCAGAGGGGTGAGATTGAGCCCTTTGTTGGGCTCCATGCTGGGCCTGGAGCTTGCTTAAGATTCCCTCCCTCTTTCTTCCTCCCCCCCGCCATACTCTTTCTCACTCAAAGAAAACAAAGCAAACAAAAAACCCTGAAATTATGTATCTATGATTAATTTATGTGTTCATTTTCTTTTTTCTTTTTTAAAATATTTTATTTGTTTATTTGACATAGAGTTAGCACAAGTAAGCAGAGCGTCAGGGAGAAGGGGAGAGAGAGAAGCAGGCTCCCTGCTGAGCAGGGAGCCCGATGTGGGGCTCGATCCCAGGACCCTGGAATCATGACCAGAGCCAAAGGCAGCTGCTTAACCAACTGAGCCACCCTGGCACCCCTATGTCTTCATTTTCTATCCTTAGCATAAGCAAAGGACCTGAAATTATAGTATGTGTCTATTAATGTTGATTAGATGAACCAACAGTTTAATGAAAAAAATGAGAAAAAATATTTCAAAGATTTTAATTATTGTTAATTTAAAAACAAGTGTGAGTTTTCATAGGAGAATACTTAGTGTACAAAGAGATCTCTCAGTTTTCTGATGGTCTTTTTCTTTTTTTTTCTAAGATTTTTAAAAATGTATTGGTCTGACAGATAAAGAGAGATCACAAGTAGGCAGAGCAGCAGGCAGAGGGAAAGGGAGAAGCAGGCTCTCTGCTGAGCAGGGAGCCCGATGCAGGGCTCAATCCCAGGACCCTGTGATAATGACCCAAGGAGAAGACAGACATTTAATTGACTGAGCCACCCAGGGGCCCCTGATGTTTCAATTCTCTTTCAATTCTAGGGATCCTCTCATATAGAAAAGGCCCATTTTTAAGGACACTTCCTAGTATTTGGCCTGGTGTGTAGGATGAACTATTTCAACAGTGAGATTCAATATTTTTCTTTATTTTGGAATAGAGGATGGCTCAAATTTTTAATGATTTACTTAATATTTGTGTAATTCATGCTTATAAGCCTCTACTTATTGATAGGATAAGTAAATTGCAATTGCAATATAAATCATTGTCCACTTACAAATTTTGACATAAATAATGGAATAATTTGCTTTGTTTTCATCACATAATTGGATTTGCTACTTACCTTCTTACAGTTACCGTCTTATATACTGTGTGTTAGTGAATTCTTCAGATGGGCCAGAGGGTAGAAACTGCAATATAAAATATCTTATGTTAATTTTCATATGCAAGTTTATATTTTATAAATATAGAATTTGCATGAGGCCGAACTTTTTTAAAATTTTATTTAAATTTAATTTAGGTAAAATGAAGTATAGTATTGTTTCTAAGAGTAGAACTTAGTGATTCATCACTTACATATAACACCCAGTGCTCATTGCAACAAGTGCCTCCTTAATACCCATCATCCATTTAGCCCATCCTCCTACCAACTTCCCTTCCAACAACCCTCATTTTGTTCTCTTAACTATATTTCTCTTATGGTTTACTCTCCTCTCTGTTTTTAATCTCATTTTATTTATCCTTCCCTTCCTTTATGTTCCTGTTTAGTTTCTTAAATTTTACATACGGTTATATGGTATTTGTCATTCTCTATGACTGACTTATTTCACTTACCATAATACACTCTAGCTCCACCCACATTGTTGCAAGTGGCAAGATTTCATTTATTTTTGAAGGTTGAGTAATATTCCTCTGTGTGTGTGTGTGTGTGTGTGTGTGTGTGTGTGTGTAACGCACCACCTCTTCTTTATCCATTTATCATTCGGTGGACATCTGGGTTCTTTCCATAATTTGGCTACTGTTGATAGTACTGCTATTAACATTGGGGTACATGTGCCCCATCAAGTCAGTAGTTTTGTATTCTTTGAATAGCTACTTGGTAGTGCAATTGCTGAGTTGTAGGGTAGTTCTATTTTTAACTTTTTGAGGAAACTATTCTGTTTTCCAGAGTGGATATACCAGTTTGCCTTCCCACCACAAGTGCAAAAGGGTTCCCCTTTTTCCACATCCTCACCCACACCTACTCTTTCTTGTGCTGTTGCTTTTAGCTATCCTGACAGGTGTAAGATGGTATTTCATTGTGGTTTTGGTTTGTATTTCCCTGATGATGAGTCATGATGAGCATTTTTTTCACATGTCTTTAGCCATTTGTATGTCTTCTTTGGAGAAATGTCTGTTCACCTCTTTTGCCCATTAACTGCATTATTTATTTTTGGGTGTTGGTCTGATAAGATATTTTTAGATTCTGGATACTAGCCCTCTATTTGATAAGTCACTTGCAAATATCCTCTCCCATTCTGTCAGTTCCCTTTTAGTTTTGTTGTCTGTTTCCTTTGTTGTGAGGAAACCTTTATCTTGATGAGATCACAATTGTTAATTTCTGCTTTTGTATCTCTTGCCTCCAGAGACACGTCTAGTAAGAAGTTGCAGTAACCAAGGTGAAAGAGGTTGCTGCCTGTTTTCTACTCTAGGATTTTGATGGTTTTCCTGTCTTACATTTAGTTCTTACATTTCCTGTCTTACATTTAGGTCTTTCCTCTCTTTTGAATTTATTTTTGTGTATGCTGTAAGCAAGTGGCCCAGTGTCATTCTTCTTACTATCCAGTTTTCCCAACACCAGTTGTTGAAGAGACTTTTTTTTTTAATTAACATATAATGTATTATTTGTCCCAGGGGTATAGGTCTTTGAATTATCAGGCTTACACAGTTCATAGCACTCACTGTAGCATATACCCTCTCCAATGTCCATAATCCAGCCACCCTATCCCGACCTCCCATCCACCAGCAACCCTCAATTTGTTTCCTAGGATTAAGTGAGACTGTCTTTTTTTTTCATTGCATATTCTTTCCTGCTTTGTTGAAAACTAGTTGACTATAAATTTGACTATAAAGGGTCCATTTCTGGGTTCTCTGTTGATCTATGTGTCTGTTTATTGTGTCAGTACCATACTGTCTTGATGATTACAGCTTTATAATAGAGCTTGAAGTCTGGGATTCTGATGCCTCCAGTTTGGTTTTCTTTTTTCAAAGAAAAAGAAATTGACTATTCAGGGTCTTTTCTGGTTCCATACAAATTTTAGGATTGTTTGTTCTAGCTCTGTGAAAATTGCTGGTGTTATTTTGACCAGGATTGTCCTGGATGTGTAGATTACTTTAGGTAGTATAGACATGTTAACAGAGGTTTTTTTTTTTTTTTCCTTCTAATCCATAAGCATGGACTTTTTTTTTCCTTCCATTTTATTGTGTCATCTTCAATTCTTTTCATAAATATTCTACAGTTTTCAGCATACAGATTTTTTACCTCTTTGGTTAGTTTATTCACTGGTACCTTATTGTTATTGGTACAATTGTAAATGGGATTGATCCCTTGATTTCTCTTTCTGCTGCTTCATTATTGATATATAAAAATACAACAGATTTCTGTACATTGAATTTATATCCTATGATTTTGCTAAATTCATGAATCAGTTCTAGCAATTTTTAGTAGAGTCTTTTGGGCTTTTACATAGAGTATCATGTTATTTGCAAAGAATAAAGTTTGATTTCTTCTTTGACAATTTGGATGCCTTTTATTTTTTTGTTTTCTGATGTGACTAGGACTTCGAGTACTATTTTAAATAACAGTAGTGAGAGTGGGCATCTCTGTCTTGTTCCTGAGCGTAGGGGAAAAGCTCTCTGTTTTCTCTCATTGAGGAGGATATTAGCTATAGGTCTTTCATATATATTTTCTACTTTTCTGATGTAGATGCCTTTTATTTCTTTTTTGATGTCTAATTGCTGAGGTGAGGACTTCCAGTACTAGGTTGAACAACAGTGGTGAGAATGGACATCGCTCTTGTTTTTTGACTTTAGTGGAAAAACTCTCAATTTTTCCCCATTGAGGATAATATTAGCTATGGGTCTTTTATGTATGGTCTTTAGGATGTTGAGGTACATTTCTTTTATCCCTACTCTTTTGAGGTTTTTTATGAAGAAAGGATGCTTTATTTTGTCAAATGGTCTTTCTAGATCTATTGAGAGGATCGTATGGTTCTTATCCTTTCTTTTATTAATGTGGTTTATCACATTGATCAATTTGTGGATGTTGAACCTCCCCTGAAGTCCAGGCATAAATCCTATTTGGTTATGGTGAATAAACCTTTAATGTACTGTTGGACCTTATAAGCTGGTATCTTGGTAAAAATTTTTGGAGCCCTGTTCATCAGGCATATTGACCTGTATTTCTTATTTTAGTGGTGTCTTTCTCTGATTTGGGGATCAGGATAATGCTAGCCTCAGGGAATGGGTTTAGAAGTTTCCCATTCATTTCTATTTTTTTGGAATAGTTTGAGAAGAATAGGTATTAATTCTTCTTAAATGTTTGGGGGAATTCCACTGGGAAACTATCCAGCCTTGGACTCTTGTTTGTTAGGAGATTTTTGATTACTGATTTTATTTCTTTGCTGATTAGGAGTCTGCTTGTTTTAGGCTATGTTTGTTGTTCTTTTTCCATCTCCTTTGTTTTTAATATTAGGTTGTATATTTGAGATTTTTCTTGCTTCTTGAGGAAAGCCTGTATTGTTATATACTTCCCTCAAGGGACCGCCTTTGGTGCATCCCAAAAGTTTTAGACTGTCATGTTTTCCTATACACTTATTTCCATGTACTTTAAAAAAAATTTTTTTTTTACTTTTTTTTTACTCTAATGTCCTGGTTAACCTATTCATTCCTTAATAGAATGTTCTTTAGTGTCCATATATTTGATGTCTTTCCAAATTTTCTTGTGGCGGATTTTTTTCGTAGGGATGTGGCCTGAAAATATGCATGGTGTGATCTTAATCTTTTTGTACCAGTTAGATGAGGCCTGATTTGTGACTCAGTATGTGATGTATTCTGGAACATGTTCCATGTGTACTCAGAAGATGAATTCTGATATTTTAGGATGAAATGCTCTTAATATACCTGAAGTCCTTCTGGTCCAGTGTATCATTCAAAGCCCTTATTAACTTGTTGCTCTTCTGCTTAGATGACCTTTCCATTGCTGGGAGTGGGGTGTTGAAGTCCCCAACTATTGTTATATTATTATCAATGAATTTAAGTTTGTTATTAATTGGGGCACCTGGATGGTTCAGTTGGTTAAGGATCTCCTTCAGCTCAGATCATGGTCCCTGGATCCTGGGATCAAGCCCTGCATCAGGCTTCCTGTTCAATGGGAAGACTGCTTCCCCCTCTTTTGCCCCTCCACCCACTTGTGCATGCTTGCTGGCTGTCTCTCTCTCTCTCTCAAATAAATAAATGTTATCTTTTTAAAAAGTTTCTTATTAAATGATTTATATTTTTGGCTGCTCCCAAATTTGGGGCATAAATATTTACAGTTTTTAAATCTTCTTATTGGATAGACTCCTTTATTATTACATAGTGCCTTTCTTCATCTCTTATTATAGTCTTTGGTTTAAAATTTAGTTTGTTTGATATAAGGTTGGCTGCTCCAGCTTTCTTTTGATGTCTATTAGCATGATAGATAGTGTTCTACCCCATCACTTTCAATCTGGAGGTGTCCTTGAGTCTAAAATAAGTCTCTTTTAAGCAGCATATGGATGGGTCTTATTTTTTTAACCATTCTGATACTCTATGTCTTTTGATTGAAACTTAGTCTATTTACATTCAAAGTAATTATTGGAAGATATGAATTTAGTTACATTTTATTACCTATAGAATCATTGTTCCTATAGATTGTCTCTGTTCCTTTCTAGCCTTTGTTGCTTTTGGGCTCTCTTTCCCATTCAAAGTGTCCCCTTTAATATATCTTGCAGCGCTGGTATAGTGTTCGTGGATTCCTTTAGTTTTTGCTTGTTTTGGAAACTCCTTACCTCTCCTTCATTCTGTATGACAGAATACTAGATAAAGTATTCTTGACATCATATTTTTCCCATTTAGCATGTTGAATATTTTCTTCCACTCCTTTCTGGCTTGTCATGTCTCTGTGGACAGGTCTGCTGCTAACTTTATGTGTTTATCCTTGTAGATTAAAAACCTCTTTTTCCAAGTTGTTTTCAGAATTCTCTTTAACTTTTTATTTTGAAAATTTCACTATGATATGCCTTAGTGTTAACCTGGTTTTGTTGATTTTGAGGGGAATTCTCTGTGCCTCTTGGACTTGAATACCTGTTTCCTTCCCTGGATTAGAGAAGTTCTCAGTGATAATTAGTTCAAATAGACCTTCTACCCTTTTTTTCCTGCTCTTCTTCTTCTGGGACTCCTATGATGTGGATATTATTGTGCTTTACGGATCACTGAGTTCCCTAAGTCTATATCAGTGATCTAATATTTTCCCCTCTTCTTTTCTGCATCATTATTTCCCATAATTTTATCTTCTATATTACTTATACATTCCTTTGATTCTTCCATCTGTGTGGTCATTATATCCAGTCATTTTTGTACCTCAGTTATAACATTTTTTATTTTGTCCTAATTTTTAGATCTTTTACTGCTGTAGCTAAAGTTTCTCTGGTGTCTTCTATGCCTCTTTCAAGCCCCACTAGTATTCTTATGACTCTTGTTCTAACTTCTTGTTCAGATATATTGATTATATCTGTTTTGAGAAAATCCCTGGCTGTGATTTCTTCTTTATCTTTCATTTGGGTAGAACTCCTCTGTCTTGTCCATATGTATAGGTTTCTGTCTTTTGTGTGTTGTGAAAGATTGTTCTGTTTCCTGTTCCTAACAATAATACTATATTAAGAAGGGTTCCTACACTCTCCAGGGCCTAGCATTTTGGGAAGTGTTTCTGGTGTATGCTGTGTACACTCTGTTACTGTGTTTTGGCTACTTTTTCCCCACAAGCCAGTCCTCTGCAAAGTTCTTCTTGCTTGCATTGGGGAGCATTTGGATCTTTAACTAAATGTGCTTTGATTTGTTTAAGATAAGCCGGGGGGGGGGGCGTCTGACCCACAAAATTAGAGAAAGAAACAAGCCAACAAATGAATCAAAAGTTTCAAGCCTATTGCCAAAGAAAAATTTTTAAAAAATAACAAATTAAAGAAAAGATTAAAAAAACAGTCTTGTCCTGTTTCCACTGGAACTGAAGCTAATGTTTTGGAGCACTCTATGATTAGTAGCTCTGATGCATGTGGAGGGCCTGTGTGAGTCTTCTCAGGGAGAGGCACACTTTGCTGGCTCAGTGAGACCTGCCCTAATAAATATGTCCCTGCCAGGTTCAGGGGGGTGGGGTTTGGTGTAAGCAGCTCTAGTCACCATTGGAGATGCTGTGTTTCTCTCTGAATTCCAATCATGCTCATGGGCAGGGGGTGGAAGATAATGTCGCCCCACCATGGCCACCAGTATTCCAGAGGCCTATAAGGGCCTATTCAGCCAGAGCATCCCTACCCTTGTTGAACTGCCATTTTGCTATAAAACTTAAATGGAACTTGCCCCCTCAGGGGAACTTACTTAAAAGCAAGTCTGGAAAACCAGTCCCAGGTAAAAGCCCAAATACAAGGGTGGGTCAGGTCAGGTGGAGACATTTAATCAGTGGGGGTGCATACTCTCTCTTAGCTACAAGGTGATGGGCTAGTTTCCATGGCTACTATGGGGTGAATTATAATTCAATTAGCCACCTGTGTGTGGCCAGGCCCTAACCACATGGCCTTTGCTCTATAAAAGTTAGTCTGGAAAGCAGGGAGGGGTTGTCCTCTCTGTAAGGGGTGGCCCCTACCGGTCTGTTTGACATGTTTGACGGTCAGTTTGATTCTTTTTTTTTTTTTTAACATTTTTTTTAAAAGATTTATTTATTTATTTGACAGAGAGAGATCACAAGTAGGCAGAGAGGCAGATAGACTGAGAGGGAAGCAGGCCCCCTGCTGAGCAGAGAGCCCGATGCGGGACTCGATCCCAGGACCCTGAGATCATGACCTGAGCTGAAGGCAGTGGCTTAACCCACTGAGCCACCCAGGTGCCCGGTCAGTTTGATTCTTGATGCTTGGCACAAAATAAAGCTTTGCTTGACCTTCGCTTTGTATCAGTCTCTCTCCTTTGACCATGGACCCATTATTGGGGGACCCAACATTGGGGACCCAACAAGGCCCTCAAAAAATAGTGAACAATCTCCTCTTCTGCATCCCAAGCTTCCATCAGATCCCTGCCTTCAACCTGTCTGTGCCCAGTAGTTGGCATTCCTGGCAACTACTTGTGTTTTCTCTTGTGTTTTATCTCTGACAGGCAGCTAGGATTTAAAAAAAAAAAAAAAAAAAAGCTTAAAGTACCCAGTAGTGTGCATACCCACCTCCCTCTCCTGGAGGAGAGACTCAAAGTGCTGCACGTGGTACTTTTCTGTCTCAGAAATGTGGTCGCATTCCTGTGCAAGTGCCTGGAGTTTGTGTCAAAGCACAGCACAAGGTTGTGACCAGGTTATCTGCCCCTTGTGCATGCTGTTGAACAGTGGCGCAATACCATCCAGTAGATCTTTTGTCCTTGGTGAGGCAAAATACCCTCTTCTAAAAGCACTCCAGAAAGGGGAATGTTCTCTCCTTGTGTGACCCAGGGGATCTCCACACCACAGGTCCCTCTGAGAACCCTAGGCATCACTCTTTCCCTGACTTCTTTCTGTGAAAAGAACGGAACCACTCCTTAGTACCATGGCCTTTTCTTTCTCCCAGTTCACATCTTTGAAGCACACATTCGCCATGTTATCTCCCTACAATTGTGTAGATTGTTTTCTCAATCCTCAGATTGATGTCCTAATTGTTCAAAATGATTTGGTATTGATCTATCTGTGCTTGAGGGGTGAGGCAAGCCCAGCATCTTCCTACCACTCCACCTACTTAAATCAGCCCCCTTGATCTTTGTATTTATCCTTGATGGTAAATTTGACCTAAGTTTGAATTTTCTTTTTCTTTTTCCTTTTCTTTTTTTTTTTTTTTAATTTTTAATTTGTTGTTCACTGATGCATTACAAACAATGCCCTGAATACTATTGTCATACTCTATTAAGAAGTCCTACGAAGCTTTTTAGGGAGTATTCTCATAAACATTTTATTTTTAATGGAATAACTGAAAAACACTCTAGTAATTGTTGATGATGTCAGTGTTTCTGACAGCTCTCCTAATTTTGTGCTCAGGAGAGAAATTATACCTCATGTTGTCCCTTTTGCATGATTAATAAACAGAGTCATCCATCATCTTTTGACTGGTAGTGTATGATGAGGTCAAGGAAGTCAATCACTATTCTTATTCTTTAATAGTATTTGACCCTGACAACAAGAAGTCCTCAACAAGAAGATGAAATTTACCAGTAATGTAGACTACACAATAGTGTAGACTACACAATTGCTTATTTGGTATGATGACATTAAGGCTACACTTAGATTTAAAGTGATAATCCTGAGCATGAATTATTCTATTTTTTGATCTCCAGTCAGTCATTCTTCAAATACACTTCAGTATTGGCAATCATCAAGGCTATTTTTCATAGTATCTTTTAGCACATTTCAATGTCAGAATGCATTTCATTGTGACTGACTGTCCCTGCACTACAAAAGTTTTAGCAAGACAGGTTTGCCTGTCTCAATTGAATTTTAAAACCTGAAGCATCTTCAACCTGTCACTTTCTGTCTATGACTTAGATTTTTAAAAAGGTGTGTGGGTACAACGCTTTAATTTTTTACTTCTCACCTGAAACTTCATTCAGAAATCTGCTCTTGGCCAATAGGTAACATTTTTTAGTGACCTGTACTTGAACTGTAGTGTCAGTATGTATAATAAAAGGAAGATGGACTTGTAGTCTATTCATATCCAATGATAGTGATACTAACAATGAAGTCTTTAATAAAAATATTTTATTTTAGGAAAACGGGGATATATATTTAATTAAAATCATTAACAAAATAAAAATGAATTTATTACATATTGAATCTTAATATTTTATTCATTAAAAATGATACCTCTTTAAAACAGTGGTTTCAATAAAAAGGTATATCAATTGTTTGTAATGGTGACATACACTTGGTTAATTATGTGTTATAGGAGTATTTGTAATAATTTTGAGACTCCATATATTTTATACATCATAATAGGAAAACATTTCAGTTTATAAATTGAACTGAAATACCCTCCTCTATATTATAAAATATAAAACGTATCAACTGGTTTATAGAAACTGAACAAACATTTCAACTGAAGAAATTCTGCACATTATTGATGAAACCATAGTCTTCATGGAAGATGTGTCCTTTCTATGATCTATAAAGAAATATATGCTTTAGGCCTGTGGATATGAAAAACACAATATTTAGTGAACTAATGAGCATAGGAAAAATTTTATTTACTAAATTTCCACAGTCAGCATGAACTGAGAAGAATCAGATATTGGTAATATTTTACCAATTTTTTCTTCAAAACCCAAGATGCAGTATATGTGTCTGTGTTTTATGTTTTATACTCAGTTTTACCCCTGGCATTAATAATTTTTACTTGGATTTTATTTTTTGATAACTCATGATAGTACAAAATATAAATACTTATTTTTTCTTATTTGGGTTTTAAAGAGACATATCCCACCTAACTAATCCAAGATAGAGACACAGAAGAGTTATTTTTGTTTATTTTTTTTAAAACGATTTTATTTATTTATTTGTCACAGAGAGACAGCAAGAGAGGGAACACAAGCAGGGGGAGTGGGAGAGGGAGAAGTAGGAGCCCACCGTGGGGCTCGATCCCAGGACCCTGGGATCATGACCTGAGCCAAAGGCAGATGTTTAAGGACTGGGCCACCCAAGTACCCCCCAAAATGATATTTTTAATGCTGAGTGAAATAAGTCAAGCAGAGAGAGTCAATTAGCTTATGGTTTTGCTTATTTGTGGAGCATAAGGAATAACATGGATGACTTGGGGAGATGGAGAGGAGAAGTGAGTTGGGGGAAATTTGATGGAGAGATGAATGATGAGAGACTCGACTCTGAGAAACAAACTGAGGGTTTTGGAGGGGAGAGGGGTGGGGGATTGGGTGAGCCTGGTGATGGGTATCATGGAGGGCATGTATTGCATGGAGCACTGGGTGTGGTGCATAAGCAATGAATTCTGGAACACTGAAAAGAAATTTAAAAAAATGGTAAGATTAAACGGTATTTTAAAGACATATTTATATAAAAGTAATAAAAATATTCTTTGTACTTGTGTAACTAGGTAGAATATTAAAGCAAATAGTACTTATTTATGGAAAAATTTTAAACTAATAATAATAAGAAAGGATTCTTAGTAAACAGTATTACTCATCTTTTAAAATATAAATGAATTTACTTTTTATTGTAAAAGAAATATAGATAAATGATAAAAAAAAAAATCAAAGTTTTGAGATATTTCACAGGGACTAGGCAAAATGACCAAAACTGTTGGGGAAACAGATTAAGAGGTCTATTTTGTTGTATCAGCCTGTTTCTAATCTTGTGTATTAGATTCTTCATGTCTGATTGATTCTTCTTTAACTCTTTTATCTTGTGGTAAGGTTCTCACTGATGTTTTTTGTTGTTTTGTTTTGTTTTGTTTTGTTTTTAAATTTCAAGCCCAGTGAGTATCACTATAATTGTTGCCTTAAATTCTCCATCATGCATGTTACTTATATCTGTTTCAATTAGATCTCTGGCTGTGGCCATTTCTTGTTCTTATTTGAGAAAAATTACTCCATTCTGGCATTTTGTTAAGTCCACTTTCTTCTCTGTGTTAGAAAAAGCAGGTATGTTTCCTGCTTCTAAGTGTAATAGCCTTACGAAGAAAAGGTTATGTAGTATATAGGGCCTGTCACTTCAGGGAGTGTCTCTGGTATGCATGCACTCAACTGTTACATATCTACTGCTCTGTCATTTAGGCCAATTATCTGCAAAGGCTCTCCTTGCCTACTTTGAGCAACATTTGGTCCCTGGCCTGAATATGTTAAGTTTTAACTAGGTGAGCTGTGGTCTGCTTGTAAATTGAGACCTGAGACCAGCTCCACTAGAACAAAAAACCTGCAGAACTCTGGTAGAGAGATGTGTAGGCATAGGTCTGTACTTGTCTCCTGGTGAAGGGGCCTGTCACACTGGCACTGAGCCAAGCTTGACTGTGAAGGGTAGTCCTTCCAGGGCACAGGGATCTGGGGCTTGGTGTAAGTAAGTTAGGCAGCTAGTGTCCACACTGAGCTGCTTCCCTCAGGTGGCTCTGTGTTTTTCCTGGGGGCGGGGGTGGGGGTCATGAAGGGAAATGGCCCAGCCAGCTCCTTTGTTCCCAGAAATATCTCTGTGAATGCTGCCTCTCAGGGAAGTATTTCTAGAATAGTGAATAATATCCCCACAGTGTGCCCCAGGTGTTTATCAGATCACTGTTTCCATACTGTCTACCCCCATTCTGCACTTTAAACATATCATGCCACTCTTTTGTGGCTTGTCAAGTTTCTGTTGAAATATCTCCTCCTAGCCTTGTCAGTTTTCCCTTGTAAGTTACTGTCTTCTTTTGTTTTGTTACTTTATTTTTTTTCCCCTTTATCAGGATCTTCTGCAAACTTATTTATAATATGTCTTCTTCTTGGACTGCTTTTGTGAAATTCTTTTTAAAGATTTTATTTATTTATTTGACAGAGAGATCACAAGTAGGCAGAGAAGCAGGCAGGGCGGGGAGGGGAAGCAGGCTCCCTGCTGAGCAGAGAGCCCAATGTGAGGCTTGATCCCAGGACCCTGAGATCATGACCTGAGCTGAAGGTCATCATTGAAGCTGATCAAGACCCACTGAGTCATCCAGGTGCCCCAGCTTTTGTGAATTTTTATGGGAGTTCTCTGTGCCTCATGGATCTGCATATCTGTTTCTTTCCCCAGATTAGGGTTGTTTTCACCTAATATTCAAATGCATTTTCTGGACCCTGTAGGAGAGTACCCCCCTTAATATTTCTTGCAGGGCCAGCTTAGTGGTCACATATTCTTTCAGTTTTTGCTGGCCTTGGAAACTCTTTATCTCTCCATCCATTCTAATGATAACCTTACTGGATAGAGTATTCTTGGCGGCATATTCTTCTCATTTAGTATCCTGAATATGTCTTGCCAGTCCTTTCTGCCTTGCCAGGTCTCTGTGGACAGGTCCTACATTATTCTGCTGTTCTTCCTTCTGAACATAATGTATCTCTTCCCCTTAATTGTCTTTAAGATGGTTTCCCTGGTTTTGAGATTCGAGGGTTTTACTGTTTCATGCTGGGGCACTGGTTTAATCTTAATCTGGGAGGTGTTCTCTCTGCCTCTAGGACATGAATACTTGTTTCATTCCCCAGATTAGGGAAATTCTCAGGTAGGATTTATATATATATATGTGTGTGTGTGTATACACACACACACACACACACACACACACACACACACACACACATATATATATATATATATATATATATATATATATATATATATTCTCTCTCTCTCTCTCTCTCATATCATCCCATCAGGGATCCCAATAATTTTGAAATTGGAATGTTTCATGACATCACTTATTTCTCTAATTCTTTTTTCGTGGTTTCTAAGCTGTTTGTAACAGGCATCCTCCTGATCCTTCCTTTCTATCAGTTTGTCTTCTAGATCATTAATTATTTCTTCTGCTTCATTTACCTAGCTATTAGAATATCTAGATTAGATTGGATCTCATTGATAGCATTTTTAAGTTCTGCCAATCATCTCTCACTTCTGCTCTTAGAGAATCTATGTTGGCAATAATGGTACAGCCTAGCTATTATCTGCATAACTGTTACCCTGAAGTCTATTTCTGACATCTTGCTTATATCTGTATCTGTTGGTTCTGTGGCAGAGGTCACAGTCTCTGAATTTTTCCTTTGTTGGGGTTTTGCCTCCTAGTCATTCTGTTGAGGGGTGATTGAGGGAATGTACAGAGTCCAAACTATTGACCACATCCCAAGCAAGATGCACCTGTTTTATGTGGACTTTATGGTTGTCAGCCTCTTGTTCTTTAGCCTGTCTACCTTGGGCAGGAGCCTCCTGTGCTATTCCTCAGTCAACCCTGTTTGGGCAGAGTTGACCTGCCCCTGTGGGGGAGAATGGGCACAGTGGAAACTGCTTCTGGGAGGCTTTTATTTTCTGGCAACTTTCCCTGACAGCTTTTTGTGTCTCTTCCAAGAGTCAGAGCAGAAGTGACTGTATCCAAACTTCTACCTTAGAACAGAGAGTTTGCCATCTGTTCTCCAGAAAACTCTCCAGGCCACACTGACTAAAAACCACAGCAGCCTAGGTTGTGTGCCCCATAACAGAACTCCTAGCCCTCACTTCCATGTCCAGGCACATCTCTGCCTTTTGTGCTTCTAAAACCACCAGCCATCCCCAGGTCACACGTATGGCCCTGCAGCTCCTGTTTTCAGTGCCCCTGCAGTCCTAAGTCCTTTCCCTATTGCTCCCAGTCTGCAAGTCTGTGCCCAGTCCCCAATGTGGGAGGGTTTTGAGCTTCATTGGCACAGGATCCTGGTTACTTCCTCCCTGACTTCCATTTATCTTCCAATATCTGCCCACAGAATCATGGCTCCCCACTTTATATTTCCAAACCAGCTGCCAGAGATATTCTGCTGGTATTTATCCGGGGATAACATCTTACATCTCAGGCTGATTTTTGTGGGTGTTCATAGTGGTCTGGTAGATATCCAGCTCAATTCAGGGGACTGGTTGAAATTGAGTCCCCTACTCCTCTGCCATCTTGCCCCTCTCCCATGTCTCCATGGTTTATGTTAAGAAATTAGCCATTAATCTTATGATTCCCTCCTATATGTTAAAACTTTTTTCTTCTTTTATAGTTCTGTTTTGTCATTCTATTTCTAAAATTTGATTATGACATGTCTAGGTATAAATCTCTTTGAGTTTATGCCACTTAGAGTTTTGTAAGCTTCTTGGAAGTACTAATTAAGTCACAACATATTTGTATAAATCAGAGAAAGACAAATACCATATGATTTCACTCATGTGGAATTTTAGAAACAAAACAAGAAAAGCAAATACAAAACAGAGAGGGAGGCAAATCAAGAAAGAGACTCTTAATTATAGAGAACTGATGATTATGGGGGGGAGGGGTGTTGGGAAATGAGTTAAATAAGTGATAGGGATTAAGGGGTGCACTTGTTATGATGAGTACCTGGTGTTGTATGGAAGTTTTGAATGACTATATTGTACACCTGAAACTAAAATTACACTGTATGCTAACTAATTGGAACTGAAATATATTTTTTTTAAAAGTTAAACATTTTAAAATGTTACAACATATTGGAAAGTTTTCAGCCATTGCTTTCATCTGTAAATTAATATGCTTGATGATATACTTCAGTTCTCTATGGCCCTTTTAATTTTCTTTTTTTTTTTTTTTTTACTTTCTGTTCCTTGCACTGAATAATCTGAGAGACGTATCTTCAAATTTGCAATTTCTTCTCCTGAGGACCTCCACTAATTTTTCCACTTCCATTATTTTACTTTTTAACTCCAGAGTTTCTATTTCCTTCTTTTTTTAAAAAATAATTTATATCTACTTGTCTCATCCAGTAGAGAATATAAACATTTTTTCACACTTAAATTATTTTGCCTGGTTCCCTTTTGTTCTTTGAACATATTTATAATAGCTGGTTTAAAGTCTTTGTAGTTTCTTCAACATTGGAGCTTCCTCTGCGACAGTTCTATCAACAACTTTCTTTTTTCTGTACAGGACAAACTTTTCTATATTTTTGATGTAATTTCTTATTTAAAAGTTATTATTTAAGGTGCACCTAGGTGGCTTAGTTGGTTAAGTGTCTGCTTTCAGCTCAGTTCATGATCCTAGGGTTCTGGGATCAAGCCCCACATCAGGGTCCCTGCTCAACCTGCCTTTCCTTCTCCTTCTGCCTGCTGCTCCCCTGCTTGTGTTCTTTCTCACTCTCTTTCAAATAAATAAAATCTTTTTTAAAAATTTATTTAAAATATTGTAACAATTCTGTAAATTAAATTGCCTCCCCTTCCTCACAGTGTTTCTTTTTAATGCTGATTGTTGTGCTTTTTTATTGTTCTTGTTACATGAATTTTTTTTTTTTTTTTGGCTAATTTGCAAAGTATTCTTTGTTGAGGTATTTTTTGTGTAGTTAGCCTAGTGATCATAAAATGTTTAGAAAGATATTTGTTTAAATCTTTTTAATCATTAATTCTTCCAGTTTTCCTGGGTGACTTTGCATGTGTTTCAGGAGCAGTCTTCATTCTCTGAAAGATAGTTTATATTCTACCTTAGTCTTTATTTCTCACTCATGCCATACCTCAGGATTAACCACAGTTTAGAGATTAATGTTTTCTCAAGTCTTTGCTGTTCTTATGTACAGCACTGCACATATGCATCGCCTTCTAGATTTCTGGGAATATATTAAGGCTTTTAAAATTTATTTATGTATATTCCAATGCCAAATTCTTGCCATTAGGTTTATTTTTGGTCAGCCTCTTCTTAGCCTAACTGATAAAACCCTCTCAGACAGTTGTAATGTTAAAAACTGCTTAATGACTCTTTTTGGAAAAAATTCCCTGGGGAGGGGGATAAGCAAGTTGCACAGAGTGAGCTCGAAGTCACATCAAAGAATGACAAGTCCTGGGGTGTCTGGGTGGCTCAGTGGGTTGAGCCACTGCCTTCGGCTCAGGTCATGATCTCGGGGTCCTGGGATCGAGTCCCGCATCGGGCTTTCTGCTCAGCGGGGAGCCTGCTTCTTCCTCTCTCTCTGCCTGCCTCTCTGCCTACTTGTGATCTCTCTCTGTCAAGTAAATAAATAAAATCTTTAAAAAAAAAAAAAAAAGAATGATAAGTCCTGAGACTAGAGCTTTTCTGCTAGATGCCGGGTCAAACAGTGACAATTCTGATAATGGAGCTTTTAGGGAATTCCAAATCCATCTGTCCTATCCAAGTGATATTAGGATGCTGAGTTTCACAACTACCATATTTTTGACTCTTGACTTTCTGGACTATTACAAAGGAGAAAGGGATAAGATTAGGTCAACTTAATTAAGATAAAAAACTTACTGTTCTTACTAGTACTCAGCCATTTTTTTAGTCCATGCTTTTTGGATTACCAAAAATCTTTAGTTAATTGTTCTAATAGTTCTAAAAAATAATTTTTTTCAATTTTATTTCTGTTTTTGTTAAAGATCTGCCTTTCAGAGGTTCTTACTCCACCACAGTCGTAGTGTAATATCTCTAGATTTTTCTAGTAAAATCTAATAAACTGAAGATTATCTGTAATTGAAGAAGAAAAAGCCTGCTTAGACTAATAATGAAATATCTGAGATGAATTTTAAAAGTTGACTTTTTAAATGTAGAATGATTTGATATACATTTGGATTCACATTTTTGCAGTTAAAATGGAAAACAGATTTAGTCCATGGATTATATTTGGATAATAGTTTATTTTTCTGGATTGCTTGTTAGGTGCTGATTCACAGGTAGTAAGATTTTTTCCCCCCATAAGTTAGCTTGTATGATGTTTAGAACTGTGTGATGAAACTGAAGTAGAAAGTCAAATGTAAGATACAGAAAGGATAGGTAATTTGACCAAAGTTTATATCTGCTAAGAGAGAGAGCAGGGTTAGAATGAGGTGGTCTTCTTCTAGAGCCCATGGATATAGCTATCATACTCACTTCATGTTCCTAATATAGAAAAGTACAAAGCCCTAGAAATTCCCAGCCCACAGAGAAAGAAGCATTTGTCAGTCTTAAGTCATCTGGAAGAATCCCACCAAAAAGATACCATAAAAGATTTTCATAAAGAGCTAATTGAACACAGTCTTTGCCTGCTTCACATTTCTGTCATTAATTAAATATGATACAGACTGCAGTTTACATTTCTAGAATTTCAACTGTGTACCAACTTAAGATCTAGGCATAAAGGATTAAGAACCCTCATTAACAACAACAACAAAAAAAATCTCTAAAGCAAGTCAACTCTAAGTACAGAATAGATTAAATATTTACTATAGTAAGGAAGATGGCCTCCCTGACATCTTATCACTTTTTCACATAAACTCCTTATAATTTATTTTCAGGCGCAATTCCTCAGCACCTACTGTGGTGCATAAAAGAATGTAAACCAAAAACATTTATTGCATGAATGACTGCAACCGAAATTCAGTGTGTTATAAAATGATAATTGCATGATAATTAAGAATTCTACATTCTAGTTCAATTTTAGGCCCTTTTGAAAAATGATTTTACCATTCCAGGTCTCAAATTTCTTAATGGAAAATGAAGTTGGGGAAGACCACCTTTAATATTCTGTCCAATAGATACAATATGTTGGTCAAATGCAAGACAATTTTAATATAAATTGCTTCTAAAGCAAAAAGTGTAATTTCTTCAATTCCTTGTTTATATATATGAAATATACTAACTATTCAAAAATATAAAAGATCCTGCCTTCAAAGATAGATAATAAAAATTACAAGATAGAAATATTCATATCTGAACAGATCAAGAATAGTTAGGTGCAGTCTGAAATTTTATCATTAGCTATGTAGAAAGTTCTCACAGTTGATGAAAATGCAGCTGAAGTGGTGTTTAATTGCAAATTTCTTGATTAGCCACTGCAACTTTAATGAATGCAAATTTTAGCACTTTCAAAATTATATCCTACTGTGTGAATCTTTTTTATGCAATCAACAACAAAACGAAGTACTGATTTACTAAAACAGTCTTAAAAGTCATTATTTCATTGTTAATTTAATCAAATTTCACTTTCTATCTTTCTAAAAACAAATTACTCATATGCTTTTGCTTACATGACATGGTGGGATTCCTTTGGAATCTTAATTCTAAACTGGTAAATAAAAAATAATCTAGAAATTAAATATATTTAAAATCAATTATTTCAAGGAAATAAGTTATCGTGAAACGATCTGACTGTGCAGGTATCTCTTTTAAACAGTATCTATCAAGCACAGTGCTAGGTAACTGGTGATTTACTTAAGACTTTCCCCTCTCTTTACAAGGGGTCACAGTGATATTACCATAATGTGCATAATATTGTAATGTATGGAGTAAGAAGATGTCTAACCATTTGCAAAAACTGAGAATGATACTCTTATAAGCATCCATTCCTGAGCATGAGATAAGAGAGTTGTAATGGGATTTAAATTCTCCTAACTCAAGTTTTCCTTTCATGAGAGAAAATAATACTTCACCTGCCCTGCATAATACGTCCTTCTGTAATTTATAAGCTGTGTATTTAGTGTAGAGTCTGGGAGATAAACCAGGTTCTTGAGTATCTGTTGAGTGAGTTTTGCTAACTCTGTTATCTTGTGAAAAGTGAATTGATTTTGCTTTCACACAAGATAAACAAAATCTTGTAAAGAGACAACTGACATAGGGCTTCTTCAATGTTAATCAGAATTTTTACTCACTAGTCAACACAGTAACTTGTACTTCTTTATCAAACACATTTAAATTCACTGTCCTGAGCTAGTTTAGGGAATACATAACTATTCAGTTTAACTACGTAATACTTGTGAAATACTTAATAATATTGAAAAAGACTATTGCACATCAATGTGATAGTAACTGAAAGTCATGATTCAAGATAATTTACCTGGGGAAATTTTGATTGACTTTTAATACAATTTTGAAATATGTAGTAGTTGATTTGAATTTTATGTAATTATATATTTTTTATTCATCCACCTGTTGAAACTTTCAGGAGTTATACAAAATGTAGAAGATTCTACACTGATTTCTACCTCTGAGTTTACCTGCAGCTAGAGTAGATAATGTCCAGACTTACAATTTCCCACTGCTAGTCTGCTTAAGAGATTTGTCTAGAAACATTGTAGCTTGCTTGACAACAACAACAACAACAACAAAAACAGAGAATTAATGCCTTGAGATTACTCTTAACTCATAAAGGATGAGAAGGACTATCTCAGGTTCCCTATGTTATGGTGGGATAACTTTGATGCAACAGAAGGCAAAATATCTTACTCATGAATATATATTATAATGGCTTTTTTTCCCTTCTCTTTCTCACTTTTCCCACTGTCTCAGAGGTTCTTCCTGATGTCATCTTCCAAGAACTTTTCTTAGGATTTGTTTTTATATGAACTCAGTAAGATGTTGGGAAAGCAAACTTTTCCATTTTAATTATTTAAATTATAAAACAAACCTTCTTAGTTTTTATGTTTGTAATCATAAAACTTCTACTCTTTTGGCAGAGTGATGGATGTGAATTATATAAAATAGTGTAAGTAAACTGCTTAAGTAACTATTTCCATTTTATAGAACTTTAAAATATACAGAACACTTTGGAATATGTAGTAGAATGGTTCAAGCCTGAATAAGGAAGAAGCATGAGACTAATTAGAAAGTTGTTGTAAGTACAAGAGGAGCAGACTGATGTAAGGGGTCTAAATAGATGGCTTTAGATTCTTCACAGATGTGTTAGTATATCTCAATATAATATCATTTCTATTAAAGTTTTATGAGTTTATATTCACCTTATTCACAAAAGTTTACATGAGGACTTGTCATCAGTTTGATGTCATGCCACCTCAGTTAAACAATGGACTTACTGTGCATAAATATAAGGCATTTCATGTTAACAGAAAAAGAGATTAGGAAATATATGGCTCAGTATCATATTAAAAGTAATGGTTTTTTTTTAATTTCAGAAAGTTTGATGACTACTTATTCATGACTCAAGAAAGGACACAGATACCAATTCATTTTTGAAGTGACTATATACTAGGACAAATAAAGACCCTGCTTGAAAACTATATCCCTCATAAATATAAAGATACGGAATAAATATTTTAACTCTTTAACTTAAAACACCTATGTATGTGTATGTATGCATGTACATATATTGTGTATGTGTATATGTTTTATACATAATAGTATATCTAGTAGAAACATACTTGATTCATATTCCAAAAGCTAACAATGACATTATTATCTTATTTTAAAATTATTAATTAAAGAAAGATAGTGTGCCCTGTATAATGAGAACTATTTGTACATAGGTATATATGAAGTTAATTTATATATACTTGGAAACTCTTATACATGTGAATGTGTTTCATGTGTCCATATATGAAAATACTTAAAATCTACTTGTTTATACTAATGAAAGTTCTTGCCAGGGGAATGCTTTATTTCAATCTGTATTTTTCTCTCTCAGATTGTGTCAGTCTTTTACATCTTCAATATCCATGCTCTATGTTAAAGTACTCTAAGTTTAGGGACCTTACAATAGTAAAACATGCTTTATTCTCCCCTTGCCTATATTTGTAGGCTTTATCATTTTCTTTTCATGTAAATACTTTTCTTTTTACAGACACTGAGAAACTGGTTGTGTACAGAACACCGTACACTAGCTCCTTCCTCTTAATTCCCATAGGAGAGTCTTTCTGTTCACCTAGCATTAAAACAATCGATGAATGTCTTGCTTTCCCTTAAGTTGTATTTTTTTCTGGGTCGGTTTCCCTCTAAATGTAGAATCAGGTAGTGTCTGGAATACAGTAGTAGCATAATGCTTGTTAAAGGAGATCAGCATTCTGAGGGGTAGAAAGGGAAGAGTCCTTTCCTAATTGAAACTGAGCTAAAAGCAGCTTTCTTTTTAGGCAAGCACAACATTATTCTCCTGTATTAGTCTTGATTGATTGATTGATAGATGATTGATCAATGTATAATTGATATACAATGTTATATTAGTTTCATGTGTACAACATATTCATTCAATAATTTTACATATTACTCAGTGTTCATCATGATGTGTAGTCACCATCTGTTGCCATACAACCTTATTACAATATTACTGACTATATTCCCTATGCTGTATTTTTCATCTCTGTGACTTAATTATGTTATAACTGGAAGTTTGCACATCTTAATTGCCTTTGTGTACTTTGCCCATTCTCCTATCCCCCTCCCCTCTGGCAACCACCAGTTCTCCATATTGAAGAGTATAGTTTTGTTTTGTTTTGTTTTAATTCATTTTTTTTCTTCTTCTTCAGATTTGAGATCCTCCCCTCGCCAGGATAACAAATGTTTTGCCTCTTAACCTCTTAAATTTTGCCATAAAATTTCACTATAATTTAAAAAATAGAGGTCTCCTAGGTATATCTGAAAGCATCTTTGGTTTAATGAGACCATTTTTTCTTCTAATAATGGAATTTTACTAGATGTTAGATGAGTTTGATATTTTGATACTGTGGTACTAATTTATAGTAATTATTTTTTATTTAGCCCTTATTTTATATGTACTTGATGTTTTATAGTCATTATTTCATTTACTTCCAACTGTATCCTGTGACTGTTTAATAGCTATCTGTTAATTGCTAAATAATGTGCTAGTTTTTCAGAATAATACATCTTGTATCATTTATATTTGCTTAAAAGTCTGGTAGAGGCAGTCTGGGATGGGACGACTGCAATATTGTGCAATAATACAATAAGAGGGAGAAATGATAGTTTAGGAGCAAATACAGAAAATTTTGCCTACCCCATGTTTGGTGAGATAAGAATAGTTTTCTCAAAGAGTATCTCATGACCCCTCATTCCTTCCTTACCCCTCATGATCCCCCTCACACCCTGCCTGTCAAATTCCTCATATCAGAGAAATCATATAATTGTCTTTCTCTGATTGACTTACTTCACTTAACATAATACCCTCTAGTTCTATCTACATTGTTGCAAATGGCAAGATCTCATTTCTTTTGATGGCTGCATTGTGTGTGTGTGTGTGTGTGTGTGTGTGTGTGTGTGTGTATCTCCCACATCTTCTTTATCCCTTCATCTGTTGATGAGCATCTAGGTTCTTCCTATAGTTTGGCTATTGTGGACATTGCTGCTATAAACATTCGGGTGCATGTGCCCCTTTGGATCACTACATTTGTATCTTTAGGATAAATACTCAGTAGTGAGATTGCTGGATCATAGGGTAGCTCTATTTTCAGCTTTCTGAAGAAACTCCATACTGTTTTCCAGAGTGGCTGCACCAGCTTGCACTCCCACAAACAGTGTAGAAGTGCTTCCCTTTCTCTACATACTCACCAACATCTCTCATTTCTAGATTTGTTAATTTTAGCCATTCTGACTGGTGTGAGGTGGTATCTCATTGTGGTTTTGATTTGTATTTCCCTGATGCTGAGCAATGCTGAGCACTTTTTCATGAGTCTTTTGGCCATTTGGATGTCTTCTTTGCAGAAATGCCTGTTCATGTCTTCTGCCCATTTATTGATTGGATTACTTGTTCTCTGGGTGTTGAGTTTGATAAATTGTTTATAGATTTTGGATACTAGCCCTTTATCTGATAGAGGCAAGGAACATTCTTATGAGAGAATATCAAAGATAAACAACTTGGACAAAAGTTATAGTAGTAAGGATGGATTTTTTTTTTAAAGATTTTATTTATTTATTTGACAGACAGAGATCACAAGTAGGCAGAGAGGCAGGCAGAGAGAGAGAGGAGGAAGCAGGCTCCCTGCTGAGCAGAGAGCCCGATGCGGGGCTCGATCCCAGGACTCTGGGATCATGACCTGAGCCAAAGGCAGAGGCTTTAACCCACTGAGCCACCCAGGCACCCCGTAAGGATGGATTTTAATTGGTAATATACTCATGTCATGAGAAGAGTCCAGTGTGAACTAAATTCAACTTCTATTAATACAAAGGTAACTGGGAATCTTAAAGGGTGAATGATAAAGAGTGGAGTGAATGGGGGGGGGATTAGTAGAGTCAGGAAAGTAAATTAAAAAAAAATGTGAGGGGGAGTTGATCCATCTGGGTTTGTTAGTTGTGCATCTGGAATTTAGACTCTTAACCTCTTATGCAAGCAGGAGGACAAGGGTCCTATCTTCAGGTGTGGGTTAAAACAAATAGTAAAATCTTTTAGGCAACCTTGGGTTTTCTCAGAAAGATAATTTAAGGGGAACTAGGATCATCCTGATGAAAAAGCCTCCTTTGTTAGAAGCTGTGTATAGTTTTGATTAAGTCTTTATGGGCCATGGTTAAGGACTAATCAAGAAGAGGGCTTTGAGAAGCCTGGCTAGAGTTTGGTCAGTGAGAGACTCTGTCAAGTGGATTACATATATAACAACACAAAAGTAGGAAAGGTAGGTTGTTTCAAGTATTAAAAGTACTTTTGTTACTCATAATATACTATGCTACTATGCAGTAGCAAAGTAAGAAATCTGAATGAATTAGCACATCAGAGGTTTGTGGGTTTTTTTTGTTGTTGCTGTTTCTTTGTTTTTGTTTTTATTTTCCATATATGCCAAGTCAGCTGTATATCCCACTGCTCTTAGTGGCAACTTACTTCCAAGTGGTGACTCAGAGATATTATGGCTCTGCCTTATCAAAATGGTGTTCAGGTTACTACAGCTGGAAAGAGAGGAAAGAAGAATCATGCAGGGCATTTCCATTGCTTAAACCTAGAAATCATCCTTATCAGTTATGCTCATAGGTCTCTCAGCCAGAACTCACCACATTGTAAATCAGAGAAATTCAATTTAATCTAGAGTACACAGATAATGGGGATTAAATAGAAGGAAACTAGTATATTTTTCTAAAAGTGAAATGAAACTTAAACATACATGGTTTAGAAAAGGAAAAAAATGAAAACATATTTGTATAGGTCTACGGCTGAAATCTATAGAAATTTTCTTGATGGTGTAAGCATCAAAATGACGCATTTCTATAGATATTTCAATGTCTTGTCTTTCAAATTTCACATTCCCAAGAGAAGAAATATTATTGTCTCTTCTCAGGTCAGTTGTTCACTCGTTAATCAATTAGATATAGCTAGAGAAGTACTATAAGCATAACCAAATATTGCTACAAGACTCACCTCCATTGTACGGAGAACATTTTGAGGAAGAGGAAATCACATCAATAACTAGCTACTACAAAACAATATATTAACAGAAGTAACAGGAATATTCTTGGTGAAGATAAGGCATGAGTAGCAGGATACTCTATAAAGTAATAACTTATATGAGCTTAATAAACTAAAGCAACAATTTGTAAGTCTCATACTGCAGTACAAGATGGACCTCTTTCAGCCACCTGATAGTTACCCTATATAGTTACCCTTCAGAACGGATGAACAGACAAGGACCATCAATGTTACCAAGTTTGTAACTACTGACTGTGATATATAAGGTTTCAGGTTTGGCAGAAAGAGGAAATACAATAACACCAAAGCATATCCTACTTCTTTCCCATCACTGAATAGTAAAGACCTAGAAAATAAGAGAAAATAGGAAATCAGTGTAGATATAATTTTCTATCATAAATCCTCTAGCCGAGGACAATGTTGAATGTCAGCTGGGAGAGAGAGGACATGTGGCAAGCAGAATTACTTTCTAAGTTGAATTTAAAAAATTGGGAATAAACAGGTCTGTACCTTGATCTATGCCTGAGATTCAGGAAAAAAAAGGAAGCCACACAAATGCTCTCAGTATAAATGGAAAAATCAGTGAAAGTGGCCTTAAAGTATATTTCAGAACAAGAGGGCCAAAGAGATGGCAAAAGGAGTTTTAAAGTTGAAAAGAAAATACTCCTAAATCTCCAGGAGGTAACTTAGAAGGGATAAGGTTCCCCAAGAGTCTCAGCAGGAGACAGGAAATGTGGCTCAGAGTAAACCCTGGCAATCTCATAACGTGGAACAGAGAAGCATGGACATTTCCCAAAGACAAAGTAAAGTCACTGTATATAGGTTGTGATGTGAGGATTACAAGCAGGCATCAAATAGGAGATGCAACAGGACATCAGGGGATTAGCTCCAGCAAAAGCCACAATAGAATTGAATCAATAGGAAAACACTGCAAAGTCTTGCTGGAGCAATCACTTCAGATTTTCTGTGCCAAAAAAAGTAGAGATATATTTTTATCTGCATAAGCACAGACCAGTTATATCCCTCTGCAGAGGTATGAGTTAGATTTTCCCTGAATCTAGACATAATCCCAATATAGGGAACAAGTGGATCAGCTTCTAGAACTGACTAAATGTTAAAATCAAAATGACTGATAAATCATAGGAATTGAGCTAATTTGACCAAAACACTCAGATTAATGTTTTAACTTAACACAGACTAAAGCTTAAAGCTGGATATTTAAATCAGTGCTAGAAATAACTTTATGGAAACTCTATAATATTATCCTTTATGTATACATATTTTTTTCAGATTTGTACTAAAAAAACAGAATGAATAGTTAACATGTTAAATTTTGTTAAATATATACATTTTTGTTAAGTATGTAAATGCAAACACTTTGAGAGGTAAGGTTCATAGCTTGTTAGAAAAAAAAGGAGGTAAAGAGACATTGATGTAAAGTCCTGGACAGAGACTCTAAAATCAACTTTGTTAGGTACAGAATATAGGTTTTATATATGGAATTTGGATGTGGATGATAGTTGGCAGAATGCTTAAAAATTTCATGTGACCAGAAATGATCATTTTAACAGATTGTATCAACAATAAATGTGTGATGTCGAATAAGAGAGATGATTATGATTCCATACTCTACACTAATTAATTAAACCTAAAGTATTTAATTCAGCCAGTGGCTTGCATTTAACAATTTACAGGGAAGAGCAGTTAGAGACAAATTGGGATTTACTAATTTCTCATCCTGATTACTTGTTTTGAAGGCAAATCTGTAGATTGGAGGAATGCTTGAATAAGCTAGGCTTTAAGATCCTTTCTGTCCTAAAATCTTTTGATTATTTAAAAAATATTTAGTTTGGATCTTGTTTTTGTTTTTTTAAGAATAGACATTTATAATTGATTATTGAACTTAAACATTAAATTACCCCCATAATTGTCCAACATATCCAACCATGTGACTAAAGCCTTAGGCAGAACTGACCCTGCATTTAAGAGTTAGAATAGTGGCTTCCTTCTCCAGATGTCTTTTAGCAGTCCCCTAGTATTCTGTGCTCAATGTATGATGAGAACAGAGATATGCAATCATCTTTATTTTTACTTTAGCTAAACAAAAATTTTGACTTTGCTAAAGTGATAATTTTTCATTAATTATAACCTACACAGTGACTTTAGGAATATGTAGGATTTAGTTTATCATGACATTATTTCAAGGACAAATCAATGTACCAGAAACTTGTAAGCACTTAATTCGTACACGAAATGCCAGCTCCACATTTGTACAGAAAATTTAATCCAAAGTATGAACTATTTATTGGGAAACTTTGTATCTTATTATATGAGTTTTATTTTTTTATTAAGCAGAGTTTTATTAATATACCCACTGGTTGATGGGATAGTAAAATTTACTGAATCTTAGAGTATTCTCATTACATATTGAGAGTGTTATTAAATCTCAGTGCAATGAACAAGTTAACAAAATGATGTAATGAGTGAAAAATGTCAATTTATTCAACAATAAAATAATTCAAATAATTCAGTAGTTAAATGTAGTGAGCTTTCAACTTAATGTCAACTGATTGTTGGAATCTGGATATACCAAAATCATGACTGTCCTCAAGGAGTTCCACTGCCTCAAAAGCAAAATAATTTTATAAACAAGTATCTGTACTATAATATTATAATATATTTCAGATACACAAATGAGCAGGAAATTGTTTGGGGACATGATAGGGAGAACAGGAAAAATGTGACCAGCAAACAGACATACCCTATCAAATGGATCTAAAAACTTCATTTGAATTTTGGCAAGCATATTATTGGGAAAACACAGTAAGAGAAGAACAGTATGATTAAAAACATTTAGGTATTGCAGTCCATATATGTGAGTTCATGTTTACACACACATATACACATAAAAGAAGGGCAGATAAATAGCAAAAACTAAGTCACAAGGAGTAAACAGTGTTTGGTAGAACTGGTAGTAGATAAACCTGAAATAGCATTTATAAATAAAGTTGAAAAATTGTTTACAAAACTTACAGGAGTTTGGAAAGCCATCAAAATGTATTAAAACCAGTTATCTGGTCAGATAAAGGTTTCATAGCACTAATGCTTAGGGGTAGTGTAGAATACAGTTTGAAATAGGGGAAGGTGATCAGAAGATGTATGAGAAGGTCCTCATTTGGAAACAGGTGGAAGGATTAAAACATTTGTTAACCTAATTAGATAAGGTAAGATTTCAAATATAAATACTGAAACTAGATAATTTTCTTTTCCTTTCTAAACAAGTTAGGCACTTGGAGGGGGTAGGGGTTAAAAAAATAAATAAATAACAAGAACAACAATCAATCCCTAAGTAAAAGGAAAAAAGAAGCTAGGAAAATCATGACAATAAAATGATATAAAAAAAACATTTTTTTTAAAGTCCAAATACATCAGTCACAATAATAAATATAAACATACTATCTTAATCCATTTGGATCTTATAACAAAATACCCTTGACTGGCTAACTTAAAAAGAACAGAAATTTATTTCTCTCAGTTCTGGAGGCTGGAAGTCCATGATCTGGGTACCAGCAAGGTCGAGTGAGGGCCATCTTTCAGATTACAGACTTCTCATTGTATCCTCATGTGGCAGAAGAGACTAGAGAAGTCTGGGGATTCTTTTATAAGAGCACTAATTCCATTTGAGGCTTCTACCTTCATGACCTAACCACCTCCAAAGGCTCCACATACTAATACTATTATATTGAGCATTAAAATTTCAACATATGAATTTTGGAGGTTCACAAACATTCAAAACACTGCATGCACTAACCAGTTCGAAGGAAGAAGTCATCTATTTGAAATAAGACAACCGTAAGAATCATGCTATTTACAAGAGAAATCTATAAGAATATCAAAAGGTTGAAATTAAAATGCATACCTTGGAAATATTGCAGGGTACCTCAATAAAATGAGTATTGTAATTAAGTGAGTCAAATGATTTTTGTGGTTTCTCAGTGCGTATAAAAGTTACATTCACACTGTACTGTAATCTAAGGGTGCAATAGCATTATCTCTAAAAAATGTGAATACTGTAATTAAAAATTTATTGGTAAAAAATGCTAACCATCATCTGCACTTTTAGGGAGTCATAATCACCGATTACAGATCACCATAACTACTAGTAATGAAAAAGTCCAAAATAGCGTAAGAATTACCAAAATGTGACACAGACACATGAAGTGAGCAAATGCTGTTGGAAAAATGACACTGATAGACTTGCTTCATGCATGGTTGCCATAAACCTTCAATTTGTAAAAATTGCATTATCTGCTAAGTGCAATAAAACAAAGCACAACCAAATAACAACAAATAACACACGTCTATATTTGAAAAGATAAATCAGGTATACATTCATCTAAATAAATTAACAGTAGCTATATTAACATCATACATAATAAACTTTTAACTAAACATGTCTTTAGAAATAGATATGTACACTGTATTTACAAAGGTTCAATTATTCAGGTAGATACAACAATTCTGCATTTAAGTTCAGTTGATACTACAGTCTCAAGATATATAGTGAGTATATGGATATAATTATAAGGGAAAAATATGTATCACATTAGAATAAGTTAACATATCTTTATCAATGACCAAGAAAGCAAAAAAATAATAGCAAATGTACAGAACATTTAAACTACATGATTAGCATATGATTTAAGGAAGTAAACATGGAATGTGCACACAATTGAAAGAAACATTATATTTAAATCTCATCTGAAATTATTACAAAATTAACCATGCACAAAGTCTTAAAGCAAATTTCAACAAATTTCAAAGATTTAGTATCATTTATACAATGTTCTCTGATTATAGTAGAATTTCCATTTGATTAAAATACAAGAGAAAGTTATAAAATCGCCATATATTTTCATGTAACTTAGAAGTCAAAAATGTTATCAAAATGGAAATTTAGGGGTGCCTGGTGGCTCAGTGGGTTAAAGCTTTTGCTTTTGGCTGGGTCATGATCCCAGGGTCCTGGGATCGAGCCCTGCATCAGGCTCTCTGCTCAGTGAGAAGCCTGCCTCTCCCTCTCTCTGCCTGCCTCTCTGCCTACTTGTGATCTCTGTCGAATAAATAAATAAAATTAAAAAAAAAAACAAAATGGAAATTTAAATAAACATAGAATTGAATAGTAATGAAAACACTAAATATCAAAGTTAGGAGATACAATGAAATTTACAGTGACAATTCTAACTTTAGAAAGTAAGAAATCTTGAAAATTAAATAAATATATATCTAACTTAAGAGGAAATAATACAACTAAGTAAATTATAAAACATGAATAAGATTGAAAAAAACTGACAAATAAAAAGCTAATTTAGCAAAAGGACTGTATCAACCCTATTTTTTCCAAATTGGACTAGAGGTCAAACTGTGTTTTAATTATCTATTTACTCATTATTGAGAGAGGGATTCCTGATCTCGTGTTGTAGGGATAGCTAAACAAATACCTGACACTGTGCAGATGATATTGACAGAAATTTATTTGTCATGTGTACACATAATCTGAGGGAGGAGGACAATGCACAGGATTCAGTGCTATATGGGTGTTGCCTTTAGGAACAGAGTGAATAGTGACAGAGATATGAGAGGCAGGCATTTTAGTATCAAGGGGATAGGGTGTTCTCTGATTACTAGGAGAGGAAGAGATTGTGTTGTTTGAAAAATTCTACAGGCTAATGGGGAACTGAAACCTACTTTTAAGGGATAAGCAAGAACTGTGTCTTTTCCTTCTGACAAAGAATGTGTGGCTACTGGACCTTAACTAGAGTGAGGAGGGGAAATTTGTAGTTAGGCCTCTTGATTTCCTCTCAGTTTTACCATAGGGCAGAGCAGCTCATAGTATGGAGGTTTAATTTTACACTTTATACCATAAACCAGTCCAAAAAAGACCACAAATAAATAAATGCATAAACAATAAATTGTACAAAAATAGTAAAAAAATATTGTTAAGTAAAGTGTTACCTATATAAATATTTAAGTATAAATTATAACAAACAGTAAGTTATGTAGCTTTCTGGATTTTAAAACCATTATAAAAATAAATTACAATTATTTAAGAGATAGAATTTAAATTTAATTTTACAATAGATACAAAAACAGTCAAAAATCAAAAGATCTCAGAAAAGATGATCAAGACATTTGTAGAGATTGTTACAAAAATTTTTGACAATGTGACAGGAAAATGAAGTCAACCACCATTTTTTAAACTTATAAGTGTGCATTAATATATTACATCAATTTAAAAAAGCTGAAAATCACATTTCTAAAATGCCTCTGTAGTTGAGGTTCCAGAAGGGATTTAAGTTCTGCCAATCAAGTGTACCCAACTGAACTTGGACTTGAATTTGGAATCAAGTTACACTGGGGATTTGGCAATGCATAAAGCATATATTTTTGCTTTTGCATTCCTATTAGACACAATGTAGCTCCTGAGCCAATCATTTTAGAAAAGGCTTTCTGATCTCTGAATAGTAGTGAAGCTGGTGTTGTTCTCCTGAAGCCAACATTTGTGGTAACACCTTCCTGATCCAGGCAAAACGGCTGGTGTTGAGTGATCATGAAGTCAGTGGCTGGAACTATTGACTTCGTTTGTGCCAAGTTTCTGATTATGGCAAGGGTAGAACCTCACTGGCAGAGTAGTTGTTTGATTTTGTCCAAGGAGTCATTCCTGGATATCTAGCCCAAACACAGCTCCTACAAGTCTTCCTGCCATTTGTGAGCAATAAAATTATGTTCTTAAAATAGTTTGGAGATTTTCTGTTATCTGCAAATTTTCAGTAGCAAAACAAAGATGTAATAAAGATCTAAATAGTGGTTTGTTCTTATAGAAAAGTTTCAATATTATAAGGATATGGTATTTTATAAACAAATTGATAAATTCTCAGAGCTTCCCCTGGAATTTTATTCTGATTCTATTATTTATGTAGAAGAGTTATCTTACAAAATATCAAGATAATATAAAACTATTTTAGTAAAAAAAGGTGTTGACATAGAGAAAAATAAATAAACTGAAGTAACATGTAAAAAAACCTAGGAGCTCAGAAATAGGTCCTTGTTTATATTCACTAAGTCAACAAATATTTATTATT
Organism: Mustela erminea; assembly: GCF_009829155.1. Taxonomy (NCBI): domain Eukaryota; kingdom Metazoa; phylum Chordata; class Mammalia; order Carnivora; family Mustelidae; genus Mustela; species Mustela erminea. The sequence continues at coordinate 49,229,347 of NC_045623.1, read as the reverse complement.
TAATGTAAGTTAAAAATTGTTATTTAAGTTGTAGATTAGAAACATTAGAAAACAAAAGAGAAAAGTGGTGTGCCCTTATTTATGTTGTATTCTGGAGTAGGAAATAATGGGTAGACATTCAAAATAATGAGGCCATAAATTTAAGAAACGTGAAATTGGATTTCTACCTTATACTATACACAGAATAATTAATACCATTTAAATGTTTGAAAAGGAGACCTAAAAACCACCATTTAAAATGATTTAGCATTTCAATTCTGACATGCAAAGAGCTTGGAAGTCATTGTTTTCACACTTCCAGTAAGAAAAATGTTAGAGAAAATCAATGAATTTTGTTGGACCCTTGAGAGAAGAAAGGTTGTAGGAAAAACTGCCACACCAAAATCTAATGAAACATGCCCATCAAGAGAGAGGGAGCAACCGAGATCTGCTTACTTGGAGCAAAAGTTTCTGGAGCCATAAACTGGTAGAAACACTTACATGGTAAATTGCCTTGAGACAGCATGAGCTATGGTGAAAATTATACTCCCTAGGGCTGTAGTCCTTGGGTGCTCTGCTACTTTCATGTGCTCATTAGGAAGATTTGAGACATTCCTTTTTAACTCTGCCAAGGAAAGAGGAAGAATAGCCATTCTGAAATTTGTCAAGGACTTTCAGCATAACAAAGGACTTCTCTCCAGAGAAAAACCTTGCCTATACACCATTCTGAAACATAAGCCCGGGCTCTGTCAACTTTTGTCTCTGTTTGAGGGAAAAACAAAAATATAGTCAATGGTGGTTTGGGCTTCAAGGAAATGGATTAAGAATTATGCAACATGGAATTCAACAAATTAGAGCTAATTTGTGGTCTCCAGAAATACTGGCCACTGAAAGACTGAGATATAATTGGAAGAATGTTTCTCTCCCCCAGACTCCACAATACTTCAGTAAATTTCTGGTATATTAATGAAGTATTAAAGCTGAAACAATAGGAAGACACATTCTCAGCAGGAGTACATAGGAAAGCTCAAAAGATAAGAGGGGAGACAAAAGAAAGGGTGGTAGAAGGAATTTGAAGCCTTTGGTATCTAGCCACAGCAAATAATAACCGGAGTCCAAATCCTAAGCTGAGAAACATGTATACTCACACTAAGTATCTTTTTATCTGATACATCATCTCTCCATTTCCAAAAAAAATTATAAGGCATTTAAAGAGTCAAGAAAAAATGAACTCTAATGAAGCAAATCAATTGGAGAGGAATCCGAGATGGTAGAGGAGTAGGAGACCTTAATTTTGTCTGGTCTGAGGAATTAAGCTAGATAGCTATCAAATCATTCTGAACAACTGGCAAGCTCAAGCAGAGATCAAAAAAAAGAATAGCTACAATGCTATAGAAAATTGACCACTTTCTACAAAGGAGGTGTGGAGAAGTGAATCCATGGTGATATATGGGAAGATAAAATGGGCGGGGGGTATGTGTGGAGCCTCAGTAAACTGGATACTGGCAAGTAATATAGCAGTGGAGTACAACTTTGGAACTTTTAGAAGTCTGCTCTGGTGAGGGACATCACTCAGGTGGCTAAGTGGAGTAGAACCTTCCCTGGACAGTGTAATCTTGGGATCACTGGGGTCACAGGAAGACTGGGGGTGACTGAGTGCAGGGGCAATCCCAGGTAATAGAGCAGGGAAGCTGGCTCTAAATGGTATACCCAGGAATGGGCTCTTAGCTTGGGGTTGCCACAAAACATGAACCATAGAACAGTCAGGCAACTGCTCTCCAAGCAGGGCCCCCAAAAGTGGCAGAACCAGAGAGACCACCCTGGGAGTAGTGGTGAGGGAGCAAGCTCCAGGAGTCTACAGGGTGGGGATACTCAAAACAGGGTCTTGTGCCTGAGATGGAAATGCTCAGTCACAAACTGGGTGAGCATGGAGTGTGGCTGAAGCCAAGGGAGACAGGAGTGACTAACTGCTTTTCTCAAGACTCACTGAGGAGTGGGGTCCAGAATTTTCAGCTCCAGGGCTGGAGCTTGGGAGGCTGCCATTTTCATGGGATGGAAAGTACAATTATAAGAATGTTTTAGGAGTGACTATATGCCAACAAATTCGGCGATCTGGAAGAAATGGATGCGTTCTTAGAGATGTGTAAACTACCAAAACTGAACAGGAAGAAATAGAAAACCTGAATAGGCCCATAACCAATAAGGAAATTGAAGAAGTCATCAAAAATCTCCCAATAAAAAAAGAGCTCAGGGCTGGATGTCTTCCCAGTGGAATTCTACCAAAGAATTAATGCCTATTCTTCTGAACCTGCTTCAGAAAACAGAAATGGAAGGAACTCTTCCAAGCTCTTTCTATGAGGTCAGCACTACTTTGATCCTAAAACCAAAGACACCACCCAAAAGAATTACAGACCAATATCCCTTATGAACATGGATGCAAAAATCCTCACCAAAATACTAGCCAATAGGATCCAACAGTACTTTAAAAGAATTATTCACCATGACCAAGTGGGATTTATTCCTGGGCTGCAAGGCTGGTTCAACAACCACAAGTCAATCAGTGTGATAAATAAAAGAAAAAGAAAAGAAAAGAAAGGACAAGAATTAGATGATCCTCTCAATTGATTCAGAAAAAGCATTTGACAAAGTACAGCATCCTTTTTTGGTTAAAACTCTTCACAATGTAGGGATAGAGAAACATACTCCAATATCATATGACCCATCTACAAAAAGCCTACAGTAACTATCATTCTCAATTGGGAAGAACTGAGAGCTTTTCTCCTAAGGTCAGGAACAAAGCAGGGATATCCTATTACCACTGCTGCTCAACATAATACTAGAATTCCTAGCCTTAGCAATCAAACAACAAAAATAAATAAAAGGCATCCAAATTGGCCACAAAGAAATAAATCTCACTTTTTGCAGATGACATGTTACTCTATGTGGAAACCACAACAGAGTATTCCCCCAAATTGTTACAACTCTTACAGGCATTCAGCAAAGTCACAGGATATAAAATCAATGTGCATTAATCAGTTGCACTTCTATACACTAAACAATGAGACAGAAGAAAGAGAAATTAAGGAGTTGATCCCATTTACAATTGCATGCAAAACCATAAGATACCTGGGAATAAACCTAAGCAAAGAAGCAAAGGATCTGTACTCAGAATAGTCATGAAAGAAATTGAGAAAGACACAAGGAAATGGAAAAAAAAATGTCCTATGCTTACGGATTAGAAGAAAAAATATTGGGTGCCTGGGTGGCTCACTCAGTTAAGCATCTCCCTTCAACTCAGATCATGATCCTGGCCTCCTGAGATTGAGTCCCACATAAGGGAGCCTGCATCTCCCTCTGCCTCCCATCCCACTCTTGTGCTCTCTCTCACTCTCTCTCTCTCAAATAAAAATAAAATCTTAAAAAAAAAGAACAATATTGTTAAAATGTCTGTGCTATCTAGAATTATCTACACATTCAAGCAATCCCTATAAAAATACAATCAACTTTTCTCACAGAGCTGGAACAAACAATCCTAAAATTTGTATGGAATCAGAAGTGATCCTGAATAGCCAAAGGAATATTGAAAACGAAAACCAAAACTGGTGACATCACAATTTTAGACTTCAAGCTCTATTACAAAGCAGTAGTCATCAAGACAATATGGTACTGACACAGAAACATACATATAGGTCAATGGAACAGAATAGAGAACCCAGAAATGGACCCTGAACTCCATGGTCAACTAATCTTTGACAAAGCAGGAAAGAATATCCAGTGGAAAAAGGATAGTCTTTTCAAATAATGATGTTGGTGGGGGGGCGCCTGGGTGGCTCAGTGGGTTAAAGCCTCTGCCTTCAGCTCAGGTCATGATCTCAGGGTCCAGGGATCGAGCCCCACATTCGGTTCTCTGCTCAGCAGGAAGCCTGCTTCTCTCTCTCTCTTCTGGCCTCTCTGCCTACTTGTGATCTCTGTCAAATAAATAAATAAATAAATCTTAAAAAAAAATGATGTTGGGAAAATTAGACAGCAACATGCAGAAGAATAAAACTTTCTTATACCAAGAATAAAATTCGCTTACACCACACACAAAAATACTCTCAAATTGGATGAAAGACCTAAATGTGAGACTAGAATCCATCAAAATCCTAGACAAGAACACAGGCAGCAACCTCTTCTACCTCAGCCACAACAACTTCTTGCAAGAGCCATCTCCAAAGGTAAGGGAAACAAAAGCAAAAGTGAACTATGAGGACTTCATCAGGATAAAATCATCTGCACAGGAAATGAAACAGTTGACAAAACCAAAGACAGCCAACAGAATGGGAAAAGTTATTTGCAAATGACACATCAGATAAAGGGTCGGTATCCAAAATCCATAAAGAACTTATCAAACTCAGTGCCCAAAGAACAAAGAATCCAGTCAAGAAATGGGCAGAAGACATAAACAGGCATCTCTACAAAGAAGACATCCACATGGCTAAGAGATGTATGAAAAAATGCTCAACATCACCAGGCATTAGGGACATAACAAATCAAAACAATAAGATACTACCTGACACCAGTTAGAATGGCTAAAATTAACAAATCAAGAAACAATAGACATTGGCAAGTATGTGGAGAAAGGGACAGTCTTCTACACTCTTGGTGGGAATGAAAGCTGGTGTAGCCACTCTGGAAAAAAGGATGGATGTTCTCAAAAAGTTGAAAATAGAACTACCCTATGACATAGCAATTGCAATACTGGGTATTCATCCCAAAGATACAAATGTAGTGATCTGAAGGGTCACTTGCATCCCAGTGTTTATAGAAGCAAAGTCCACAATGGCCAAACTATGGAAAGAGCTCAGATGTTCATTGAAAGATGAATGGATAATGAAGATATGGTGTACACACACACACACAGGAATATTACACAGCTTTCCGAAAATGAAATCTTGCCATTTGCAAGGACCATGGGTGGAAGTAGAGGGTATTATGCCAAGTGAAATAAGTCAATCAGTGAAAGACATTTATCATATGATCTCCCTGATATGTGGAATTTGAGAAATAAAACAAGGATCATAAGGGAAGAGAGGGAAATAAACCATAGGAGACTCCCAATCTAGGAAACAAAATGAGGGTTGCTGGAGGGAAGGAGTGTGGAGGGATGGGGTAACTGGGTGATGGACATTAAGGAGGACAAGTGACATAGTGAAAACTGGGTATTATGTAAGACTGATGAATAACTGACTTGTACCTCTGAAAAGAATAATATATGTTAAAAAAAAAACCAAAAAAACCCCACAAAGCAACCATCAGATGTAGGCTAAAATTTGGTGTAAATGTTGGAATTATTAGATGGGTATTAAAATCACTATGATTGGGGCGCCTGGGTGGCTCAGTGGGTTAAGCCGCTGCCTTCGGCTCAGGTCATGATCTCAGGGTCCTGGGATCGAGTCCCACATCGGGCTCTCTGCTCAGCAGGGAGCCTGCTTCCTTCTCTCTCTCTCTCTGCCTGCCTCTCAGTGTACTTGTAATTTCTCTCTGTCAAATAAATAAATAAAATCTTTAAAAAAAAATCACTATGATTACTATATTAAAGTGTCTAATGGAAAACACAAAGGATGATAGACAAAAACGGAAACTAAGAATCAAAAGGAAATGCTAGAAGTAGAATCACAGTAATGAAAATGCTGTTGATGAGTCTCATCAGTGGACCTGAAACAGCCAAAGGTAGAAGCCCATAACTTGAAGATAGGTCAACAGAAAATATTGATCAATTATGCTCTGCATAACTTATAGGTATAACGTATTCATAATATATCACTAATTTTAAACAGTTAAAATATATATTTTGTAATATAATTTTTATTTAAAATATACATAGATTTTTATGCAACTCTCTCGCTCATCTTCCACAGCCTGCCTCAGTCAATACCCTTCTTTATTCCAGCTGCCTGACTACCTGAGCTGGCAGATTAAAAAAAAAAAAAAAAAATCCTCAGGGCTTCTTAACTTGGGTTCTCTTTAATAAGTTTGACGGTCAGATCAGCATTTATTAGTTTCATGCAAATTTATTTTACAATGTGGTTTTGCACTAAGAAATGTGGCTTGTTCTAGCAACATGGGACTCATTTTAAATATTATTACTGTGTTGTCTGAGCAATTCTTTGAAAAGCCATTAATATTATTAGGTTATTGGAATGCATTTTTTAGATATACAGAAAGCATTTCTGAGACAGTATCCTGGGAAGGCATGTTCTAGTTCTATTTTCATTAGTAGACACTGCAGACTAAACTCTTACAATATGGAAAAAGTAAGGTAACAGTCACATGATGTATAAGATATTTAATAAAATAGACTTGTATATGAGGAGATTACTTATATTTGTGCCCAGCAAAAAATGATTTAAGATGTTCTGCCAAGTTGAACTAAATTGTAAATCCAATTTATAAAATCAAAATGACCTTTTTTTTTCTTTTTCTTTTTCTTTTTCTTTTTCTTTTTCTCTGAATATACTTTCAGGCCACCACTGAATGGGTCTCCAAAAGCTGTCCTGGGCCATAATGTTTGATTCAGTGATTACATATATAATAAACTCTGAAGTGTCAAAATGAGTATTAAAAGTGTAAAAAGAAAACTAGTAAACATAGAAAATAAGATTAAAAACTACGATTTTATCTTTCAACTTGGTACTTAATGAATAAATGAATACTATGCATCATTGTTTAGTTCAACCAGAAAATCATACAAGGATTGTGAAATCGATAAAACGATCATAAGATGTTTATGTTAAATGATTAAACTTTCCACTTCTCTAAGATTTTCATTTACCATTAATTTTGTGGTAATAACTCTAAACTTGTGGAGTACACAGAGTAGTGAGGTATACTGTTGTAAATATACTGGCTGCCTTTTTATGGTGATTACTATATATTCAGAAAATTTAAAAAAAGAAAAAAAAGACCTTATGGCATCAATTAATGGGTGATCTTGGGTTTGAAAGTTGCATGGTAAAGCAAACAAACAAACAAAATGGGCTATTTCTCAAATGCTTAACATTTTTTGTTTTTTACTGGAAAGCAAACTTCTTTATTGATTTATCTTTATTGGAACACACAAAAAGAATACCTGTAATAAAAGAGAAAAGAAATATTTTCCACCAAATTAAAAAGGACTGGATTTAACTCTTTACATTGATTGTAGCCTATAGTGATTTTTTATTCCAGTAAAAGTATTGATTGCTAGGCAATTTGAAAACTGCTTCAGTATTTCACATGCTATTTCTACAGCTAGCTTTTTTTTTTTTTTTAATGGAGATTAAGTAGAAATGAGGAAAATTACAATGATCATTTCTAAAACAAAGAAAACTTTCCAAGCATTATAGATTTGATTACAGATTAACCTGTGTTCTGATTAATTATACAGGTCTAGGGTGAGGCCAACATTGGATCAGACATGACAACTCATAAAATGTTTTTGATCCGAGACAAATTTTTAAACTTCAGTTTCTTTACTGACAATTTCACAGCAGGGAGAAATATTGAGACATACTTCAGTGGGTTTTGTTTGTGTCTTTAGTTTTATTTAATTGAATACTATATAGATGATAATGCATATACTGTGCTTAGCATGGTGCATAGCAGTTAGTCAGCCTGTTCTAAATGTGAGCTCTTATGTTTCAGGGTTTCTTTAGGCAAAGTAGGTTTAGGAGGGTATTAGTTTCCTGGGACTGCCATAACAAAATGTTACAAGTGAAGTAACTGAAAACAATACAATTTTGTTGTTTCACAGTTCTAGAGGCTAGAAATTCAAAATCAAAGTGATAGCAAGGCAATGATCCCTCTGAAATATGTAGTGGAGAATTCTTTTTTGCCTCTTCTTAGGTCTGGTGGTTTGCCAGAAATCCTTGGCATTTCTTGGCTGGCAACTGTAGTTCAATCCTCATATCCTTGGTGGTATGATATTCTCATGCACCCATGTCTCTGTATCTTTTCCCTCTTCTTATAAGAACAGAAGTTGTATTGGGGCGCCTGGGTGGCTCAGTGGGTTAAAGCCTCTGCCTTCGGCTGAGGTCATTAACCCCGGGGTCCTGGGATCGAGCCCCGCATCAGGCTCTCTGCTCCGCGGGGGAGCCTGCTTCCTCCCCTCTCTCTCTCTGCCTGCCTCTCTGCCTATTTGTGATTTTTCTCTGTCAAATAAATAAAATCTTAAAAAAAAAAAAAAGAACAGAAGTTGTATTAAGGACTCATCCCACTGCATTTTGATCTAATAAAGACTAATTATATTGACAATAATCCTATTGCCAAGTAGGTCACATTTTGGGGTTTTGGGTTTAGGATTTCAGCCTATCTTTTGGGGGGGATGGGTGACACAATTCAACTCATAAGACATGAATATTCACATCGTTAAATAAAACTTTGTAGGTAAATGACAGGATATTTAGGATCAATATATAGGGATAAATTAAAGATTTTGATAAAACTATGACAAAGTAATATTGAATTGCAAGGGTAAATTGTAATTTAAAGGGTGTTCTGATTGGTAAACTGTGACTAAGAACTGGGTCTTTTTGAATTTTTTGCCAAGTGCTTTTGTGACTCATCTACCCTGGCTCCCATCAATAGTGACCTCTAAAGTAAAAACAAAACAAAACAAACAAAAACAAAAAAACTGAAAATGCACCTTAATTTCCTTACCTGTAAAATAAAGAGAATAGTCCTATATCACCATTCCATAGACTCAGGAGGATTCAGAAAGATTATACATAAGAAAATTCAGTTAATAGTAAATTTTTAAGAATGTTTAAATAATATATTGGGCATTTGTATATAATAGTACATATGATTATAGAACTTGTATTTGTTTGTATAATATGTATTTCATACTATATATTTTTAAGTTTTTATTTAAATTCCAGTTAATATGTAGTATAATATTAGTTTCAGGTATACAACATACAGATTCAGCACTTCCATACAACACCAGGTGCTCATCACACCTGGTATTTTTTGCCCATCCTATATTTTACCTATCCCCCCACCCACCTTCCTTCTGGTAACCAGTTTGGTCTCTATAGTTGAGTCTTTTTTTTCTTGGTTGGCCTCGCTCTCTTCCCCCCCCCCCCTTTGTTCGTTTGTTTTCTTTCTTAAATTATACATATAAGTGAAATCACAGGGTATTCTTTTCCTCTGGCTTATTTCACCTAACATAATATTCTCTAGCTCCATCCACATTGCTGCAAATGGTAAGATTTCATTCTTTTTATGGCTGAATAATATTTCATTATACATATACCACATCTTTATCCATTCATCAATTGATGGACACTTGGGCTGCTTCCATAATTTGGCTATTGTAGAAAATGTGGCTATAAACATTGGGGTGCATGTATCCCTTGGAAATAGTATTTTTGTATTCTTTGAGTCAGTACCTAGTAGTGAAATTGCTGGATTTGTAGGGTAGTTCTATTTTTAATTTTTGAGGAACTTCCAACTGTTTTCCAGAGAGGCTGTACCAGTTTGCATTCCCACCAACAGTGCAATAGGGTTCCCCTTTCTGCACATCCTTGCCATCACTTATTGTTCCTTGCATTGTTGATTTTATCCATTCTGACAGGTGTGAGGTGATATCTCACTGCTATTTTGATTTCTATTTCCCTGATGGTTGAGTGATGAGCATGTCTTCTGCCATTTTTAAGTTGGATTATTTCAGGTTTTTTGGTGTAGAGTTGTATGAGTTCTTTATATATGTTACATACTAACCCTTTATCAGATGTCATTTACAAATATCTTCTCCCAATTAATAGATTGCCTTTTAGGTTGTTGATTATCTTCACTGGGCAGAAGTTTCTTTTTTTATTTTGATGTAGTCCCAACAGTTAATTTTTGCTTTTGTTTCCTTTTCCTCAGGACACTTATCTAAAAAATGTTGCTACAACTGATATCAAAGGGGTTAATCCCTGTGTTCTCCTTTAGGATTCTTACTGTTTCAGGTCTCACATTTAGGTATTTAATCCATTTTGAATTTATTTTTGTGTGTGGTATAAGGAAGTGGTCCAGTTTCTTTTGCATGTAGTTGTCCAGTTTTCCCAATACCATTTGTTGAAGAGACTGTTTTTTCCCACTGGATATGCTTTCCTGCTTTGTCAAAGATTAATTGACCATATGGTTTATTTCTGGGTTTTCTATTCTGTTAAATTGATCTAGTTTTTGTGCCAGACCCAAACTGTTTTGATTACTGTAGCTTTGTAATATAACTTGAAGTCTAGAATTATGATACCTCCAGCTTTGCTTTTCTTTTTCAAATTTGCTTTGGCTATTTGGGGTCTTTTGTGGTTGCATACAAATATTAGGATTGTTTGTTCTAGCTCTGTGAAAAATTCTGTTGGTACTTTGATAGGGATTGAATTGCATGTATACATAGCTTTGGGTGGTATAGACATTTTAACAGTATTTGTTCTTCCAATTCATGAGCATGGAATGTATATATATACACATACGTATATGTGTGTGTATGTATATGTGTATATGTGTGTGTGTGTATATATATATATATATACATTCCATGCTCATATATATTTTACATATATGTCAATACCTTTTTATAGGTATTATATATCTTTATTAAAATATTCACATGGTACACAACTCTACTAACTAAAGGATACAATTTAATGGTTTTTAGTACAGTCACTGAGTTTTGCAACACCAACACAGTTTTAGAACATTTAAATTACCTCACAAAGAGACCTCGTATCCATTATCAGTCCCTCACTATTTCTCCCCAACGCCCCCTGCCCAATCCTAAGTAACAACTAATTACCTTCTAGCTCTATAGATTTGCCTATTATGGACATTTCATATAAATGGAGTCATGCAGTATGTGGTATTTTGTGACTGGCTTCTTTTACTTATGCTGTTCTCAAGGCCTATCTGTATTGTTGCATATATTAGTACATCATTTCTTGGTAATATGGATATGGATAATATCCCATTGCATAAATATACTATATTTTAAAATCTGTTTATCAGTTGATGGACACTTGGCCTGTTCTACTTTTTAACTATTATGAACAATGCTGCTATGACCAAGTTTTTTGTAGATATGATTTAATTTACCTTAGGTATATACTATGCAATAGAATTGCTGGGTTATTTGATAATTCTGTCTGTAACTTTCTGAAGAGGTACACTCTATCAATATTTTATTTTGTCATGTGTGTTTTTGGTGTTCTAGGTAGGACTTCTCTAACCTAAGTTTACATTAATTTACTTTTCTATTTTTTCCAAATGTTTTATAGTTTTACCTTTTACATAAATTCTGTGATCTATTTTAATTCATTTATGTGTATGGAATTTAAAAAGAGATTTGTTATAGATTATATTATGTCCTCCAGAAAGCTATGTTGAAGTCCTAAAACTTATATTTCAGAATGTGATGTTATATGGAATTAGGGTTATTTCAGGTACAATTAGTTACTATTAGGTCAGAGTGACTAGGATGGGTTCTTAATCCAATATAACTAGTCTCCTTATAAAAAAAGGAAAACCTCATGTGAAGACAGAAACACACAGGGAGAACACTATGTGATGACAGAGACTGAGATTGGAATAATGCAACTTCAAGCCAAAGAACGTCAAGGATTCTTCACTATCAACCAGTAGCTAGGAAAAAAACAAGGCAAGAATGCATCCCAGAGTCTCAGAACACTAACACCTGCTAACACTTCAATTTCAGATTTTGTCCCTCCAGAACTGTGAGAGAATATATTTCTTTTGTTTTAAAGTAACCCATTTGCTGTACTTTATTACAGAAGTGCTAGAAAACTGTTAGAGATTTTGATACCAGGAAATGAGGTGCTACAAATCCTGAAAATGTGGAGGTGGCTTTGGAAATAGGTAATGCATAGATACTGGAACAATTTTGTAGGATTTGACAGTGAAGACCTAGATTGTCTTGAAGTGATTGTTGATAGAAATGTGGACGTTAAACATTATTCTGGTGATGGCTCCGAAAGCTGTAGAGAAAACTCCTATCATCTTAGGGACATCAGAAACAGACTGTTGCTGGAAATATCAAAGATGCTTCTGTAGAAGACTGAGGTGGAAATGTGGAACATTGTATTTAAAAACTGGCAAAAGATACCCACTATCTTTATAAAGTGGTACAGAATTTGGCCAAGTTATGTTTTATTTTTTCAGTGGTACAAAGCAGAATTTAAGTCATGAGCTTAAATATATGGCTAAGGAGATTCCAAGCAACTGGAAGGCATAGCTTTGTTTCTCTCTGTTGCTTATAATAGAGTGTGAAAAGAAGAAAATCAATTTAGTAAGGAACTATTAAGCAAAAAGAAACCATGACCATTTATTTAGGCTTCAATTTCTTTCAAATATATTTTATAGGTTTATATCTACAAGTCTTAATCTTCTTTTAAATTTATTACTGTTTTATTATTTTTGATGCTATGGTAATGGAATTCTCTTAATTTCACTTTCTAACCATTCATTGTTATTGTGTAGAATTAGAATTCATTTTCTGTATTTTGAACTTGTATTCTAAAAATGTGCTGAAGTCATTTATTCTATAGTTTGTTTAAAGCAGATTCTTTAAAATTTTTATCCACAAATTTATGTTCTCTGCAAATGGAGATTATTTTACTCCCACCCCCCCTTTTAAATTTCCATGCCTAATTGCCATGGCTAGAACTTCTGTTAGCATGTTGAACATAAATGGTTTAAGAGCAGACATTTTTATTTTTTCCTGATTTTAGGAGAAAATCATTCAGTTTTTACTCAGTATATATAATGTTGGCTCCAGTTTTTGCTAGATGCCCTTTAACAGATTGAGGATAAGTTTCTTTCTATTCCTAGTTTGTTGTGTTTTTATTATTGGATTTTGTTTAATGCTTTTTCTGCAATCCTTTAGTATTTCTTTTTGTACTTTATTCTATTGATATGTTATTACATAGTTTTATTTTCAGAAGTTAAAGCAATCTTGCATTCTTGTGACAAATGTCATTTGTATAACTTTTTTAAAAGATTCTATTTATTTACTTGAGAAAGAGATAGAGCAAGAGAGCACGAATGGAGGGAAGAGAGACAGAGAGGGGAGAAGCATGCTACCCACTGAGCAGGGAGCCTGACGTGGGAATCAGTCCTACATTCCCAGGATCATGACATGAGGTGAAGGCAGAAGCTTAACATACTGAACCACCCAGGTACCCCAGTTTATATAACTCTTATCAGATGTTGCCACATTCAGCTTTAGAAGATTTTTATTTCGTGAATATTTCAGATACTGTTCTGTAACTTTTTACAGTTACTGTTACAGTTACTGTTCTGTAACTTTGTGATATCTTGAACAGATTTGGAATAAAGATAATAGTGGCTTATAGAGTGAGTTGGTAATATTCCTTGGACTTTTTATTTGTTGGAAAAGTTTGTGAAGGGTTGATGTTAATTCTTCTTTAAATATTTAGTAGAATTCACAGTAAAGCTATGTAGGCATATTGTTTAGCTCTGAGTTTTAAAAATTTTCTAATGGATTTTCTTTAATTTGTAGGAATTTGCTTGTTTCATCTACATGTTAGATGTAAATACATAATTTGTTAGCATGCATTTCATAATATTACCATATGATTTCTTTCACTTATGGAAGGTTAGCAATGATATGCACTTTTTCATTCCTGAGCTTAGTAACTTTTAGAGTTCTCTATTTTCTTGATCTTTCTAGATAAGGGCTATCAATGTTTTTGGTCTTTCTAATAACCTACTTTTGTTAATTTTTCTCTATTGATTTTTTATTGATTTCATTAATTTCTATTCAAATTAATATTTTTGCTTATGTTAGGTTTACTATACACTTCTTTTTCTCATATTTTAAGGTGGGAATTTAGATTACTGATACGAGATCTTTATCCTTTCTAAATACAGGGGTTTACAACTTTAAATTTCCTTCTAAGCAGTGCTTTGTCATATCCTCCAACTTTGGGGCAGTTTATTTTTAATTCTCTTCAAATATTTTCTAATTTGTAATCTATTTTAAAATTTTAATTCCAGTGTAAGTAACATTCAATGTTATATTAATTTTCAGATGTACAATATGGTGATTCAACAATTCTATACATTGTTCAGTGCTCATCCAGATAAATGTACTCTTAATTCCCTTCACCTGTTTGACCCATCCCTCCACACACCTCCCCTCTGGTAACCATGCTTGTTCTCTTTAGTAAAAATAATTTTTTGGTTTGTCTATCCTTTTTTATTTTTGTTGTTGTTATTAATTTTGTTTCCTAAGTTCCACATATGAATAAAGTCATATCCTTGTGATTTTTTGACATATTAAACATTTAAGGGTGTGCTTTTTAATTTCCACACAGTTGTGATTTTCCCCATTTTTTTATTGATTTCTCATTAGATTCCATTATAGGAAAACTAATTAGATATGATTTCAATCCTTTTGTATTTATCGAGGCTGGTTTCATGGCCTAATTTGTTTTGTGGTTTATCTAGCTAAATGTCCCATGTGAACATGAGGAAAAAAAAAAAAGTATGGCACTGTCATTGGGTGGATTGGTGTCTATTAGGTTCCAGCTGGTTTATAGATTTGTTCAAGTCTTCTAGGCTCTTCTTGATCTTTTGCCTAGGTGTTCTGTTCATTACTGGAAGTGTGGTATTAAAGTCTCCAACTATTATTTTTGAGGTACCAGTTTCTCTCTGCTTGTGCTCTCTCTCTGCCAAATAAAAAATAAAATCTTTAAATAAAAAGGTGTGTGTGTGTACACATATATACATACACACATACACATGTATATGTATATGTATATATATATATATATGTGCACACATAAATATATCCATACACATGTACATATACAATGGAATATTAGCCATAAAAAAGACTAAAATCTTGCTACATGTCACAATATAGATGAATATAGAGGTATTGTGCTAGCTGAAGTTAATCAGAGAATGACAAATTCAGAGTGACTTCACTTAAATGTGGAACCTAAAAAGCAAAATGAACAAACATATAAAACGTTCTCTTAAATAGAGAACTGGGGGTTACTAGAAAGGAAGAAATGATACTGGATAATAAGTATAATCCGCTGGAACAAATGAAGAGAACCAGAGCTAAGATGGTTAGTAAAATAAACGTTCTATATATTCTTGCTTGGCTTTCTTATTTCAACATTTTTAAATTATAAAATTATAAAAATGTTTTGTATTCATATACATGAATAATACAAAAGAATAGAGAATAGAGTTACATAGAAAGGTTAAGTATAGTTACTATTCATCACCATACTATATTATTAAAATAATATTAACTATATTCTCTATGCTGTAGACTTCATGTCTGTGACTTATTTCATAACTGGACACTTATACCTTTTTTTTTAAATTTTTATTTATTTTTTAAATTTCTTTTTGGTATTCCAGAATTCATTGTTTATGCACCACATCCAGTGCTCCATGCAATACATGCCCTCCATAATACCCACCACCAGTCTTACCCAACCTCTCATCCCCTGCCTCTCCAAAACCCTCAGATTGTTTTTCACAGTCTCTCATGATTCATCTCCCCCTCCAATTTTCCCCAACTCCCTTAACCTCTCCATCTCCCCAGGTACTCTGTGTTATTTCTTATGCTCCACAAATAAGCGAAACCATATGATAATTGACTCTCTCTGCTTATTTCACTCAGCATAATCTCTTCCAGTCCCGTCCATGGTGATACAAGATATTTATACCTCTTAATCCCCTTCACCCATTCCCCCCCACACACCCCTACCAACTGGTTAATTTTATTTTTTTAGAGATTTTATTTATTTTTATATTTGGCAGAGAGAGAGCGCACAAGCAGAGAGTGGCAGCAGAGGGAAAGGGAGAAGTAGGCTCCCCATTGAGCAAAGAGCCCAATATGGGGCTCTATCCAGGGACCCTGGGATCATGACCTGACCCAAAGCCAGACACAACCAACTTAGACTCCCAGCTGCCCTATCACATCTTTAGCCATTCATCTATGAACAATTTGGGTTGTTTCCATATGTTGGCTATTATAAATAATGCTGCAATAAATCTAGACGTACAGTGTCTTTTCATATTAGTATTTCCATTTGCCTTGGGTAAATGCCCAGAAGTTTAATTACTGGTTCATATGGTACTTGTATTTATAATTTTTTTTTTTAAGGAAACTTCCTACTCTTCCACAGTGGTTCCACCAATTTATATTCTCACTACAAACAGCACATGAAGGTTTCCTTTTCTATATCCTCACCAACATATGTTATTTTTTATCTTTTTGATACTAGCCATTCTGACTAATGTGAGCTGATAACTCATTTTGGTTTTGATTTTCATTTCCCTGACAATTAGTGAAGTTTGAGTATAAGCTATTCTGTTTGTCACCTTTACGTCTTCTGTGGAAAACTGGGGAGGTCTTTTGCCCATTTTGTAATATTTTAATTTTTTTATATTCTAATATTTATTTTTTATTGTTGAGTTTTATTAATTCTTCATATATTTTGGATACTAACCTCTTATTGGATATAACATTTTCAAATATCTTCTCCCATTCAATAGGTTGCCTTTTGTTTTTTGTGATGATTTCCTTTGCTGTACAAAGCTTTTATATTTTAGTGTATTCTCAGTAGTTTATTTTTGCTTTTGTTTTCCTTGTGTGAGTAGACATATCCATAATTATCTTGCTAAGGCTGATGTCAGAGAGATTATTGCTTATGTTTTCTTATAGGAGTTTTATGGATTCAGGTCTCACATTTAGGTTTTTAATCCATTCTGAGTTTATTTTTTGTATGGTGTAAGAAAGTGGTCCAGTTTTTCTTTTGCATGTGGTTGCCCAGTTTGCCCAAGACCATTTATTGAAAAGACAGTCTTTTCCCCATTGTAGATTCTTACTTCCTTTGTTATAATCAACTTTATATGCATGGGTTTATTTTTGGTTCACTATTCTGTTCTGTTGATCGGTCTCTGCTTTTGTATCAGTATCACACTGTTTTGTTTTGTTTTAAAGATTTTATTTATTTATTTGACAGAGATCACAAGTAGGCAGAGAGGCAGGCAGAGTGAGAGGGGGGAAGCAGGCTCACCACTGAGCAGAGAGCCCGATGTGGGGCTCGATCCCAGGACCCTGGGATTATGACCTGAGCCGAAGGCAGAGGCTTTAACCCACTGAGCCACCCAGGTGCCCCAGTATCATACTGTTTTGGTTACTATAGCTATGTGGTATATCTTGAAATCTGGGATTGTGATACCTTCAGTTTTTTTTCTTCTTTCTCATGATTGCTTTGGCTATCCAAGTTATTTTGTGGCTCCACACAAACTAGAAATATTTATTTCAGTTCTGTGAGAAAAATGCTGTTGTTATTTTGATAGGGATTGCATTGAATCTGTGGATTGTTTTAGTTAGTATGGACATTTAAAATTGTTAACTTTTTCAGTCGATATGCGTGGTGCATCTGTCCATTTCCTTGTGTTGTCTTCTATTCTTTGATCAATGTTTTAGAGTTTTCAGAATATAGGCCGTCACCCCCTTGTTAGATATATAATCAAGTATTTTATTCATTTGATGCAATTGTAAGTGGGATTCTTATTTTCTCTTTCTGCTACTTCACTATTTGTAGAAATCTAACATATTTATATTATTCTTTTATCCTGAAACATTACTGAATTCACTTATTCTAATAGGTTTTTTTGTGTGTATGTGTATGTGTGTGTAATCTTTAGGGTTTCTATATATAGCATTATGCCATCTGCAAATAGTGATAGTTTTACTTTTATTCAATTTGGTATTTGCTTTTATTGTCTGATTACTACATCTAGAACTTCTAGTACTAGGTTGAGTAGAAGTGGTGAGAATGGATATTCTTGTCTTGCTCCTGATCTTAGAGGAAAAGTTTTCAGGGCTTCATCATTGAATGTAATGTTAGCTGTGGGTTTGTCATATATGGTGTTTATTACATTTGAGGTATGTTTTCTCTAAATCTACTTCGTTGGGAATTTTTATCATGAACAGATGTTGTTTGGTCAGATGTTTTTTATGCATCTCTTAAAAGGATCATATGATTTTCAACTTTATTTTTTGAACTTAAAATGTATCATATTGATTGCATCACTGGAATAAATGCCATTTAATCATGGTGAATGATCCTTTTAATATATTGTAGAACTTTTTTGGGTAATATTTTGTTGATGATTTTTCCATTTATGTTCATCAGAGATATAGGCCTGTGGTTTTCTCTTTTTTTGTAGGGTCTTTTCCTGGTTTTAGTATGAGAGTAATGCTGTCCTTATACAATGAATCTGGAATTTTAACTTCCCTCTATTTTTAGGAAGAGTTTGAGAAGAATAGGTATTAACTTTTTTTTTTTTTTTTAATGTTTAGCAGAATTCACCTATGAAGCCATCTGGTCCTGGACTTTTGTCCAATGGGAGATTTTTGATGGCAGATTCAGTTTTCTTAATAATAAAGAGTCTATTCAGATTTTTTCTTTCTTTCTGACTCAGTATCAGAAGATTGTATGTTCCTACAAATTTATTCATTTAAGTATTCTAATTTTTAACATGTAATTTTTCATAGTATTCTCTTATAATTTGTGGTATAAGTTGTTATTTTACTCCCTCCACTTCTCATTTTACTTATTTGCATCCTTTGTCTTGATGGGTGTGATGAAATACAACCAATTTTATTTCCCAAGAACCAAGTCTTGGTTTCATTGATTATTTTTCTATTTTTTTTTAAGTCTGCATTTCATTTATTTCCACTCTAATCTTTATTATTTCCTTCCTTCTTTCCCAGCTTTGTATGTCTAAGTCTTTTAAGTTAAGATTTTTTTATGATTCTAGGGGTAGACGGGTAACACTCTAAACTTCACTCTTAGAACTGCTCTTGCTGCATCCCAAGGATTTTGGATCACTGTGTTTTCATGTGTGGGTTGATTTTCTTTTTATATACTGTCCAATTTCTTTCTTGACTGATTGTTTGATTAGTAGCATGTTATTTAGCCTCTGTGTTTGTGTTTTTTTTCCAATATTTTTCTATTAATTGATTTCTCTTTTCATAGGATTATGATTGGATAAGATACTTGATATGATCTCAATCTTCTTAAATTTAATGAAAATTGTTTTGTGGCCTAGTTTATTATTTGTTCTGGAGAATGTTCCATGTGCACATGGAAAGAATGTGTATTCCACTGTTTGGGGGTGAAATGTCCTGTATGTATCTATTAAGTCCATCTGAACTAACATTTTATTCAAAGCCATTGTTTCCTTGTTGATTTTACATCTCAAAGGCCTAGCCATTGATTAAGAGAGATGTTAAGTTTGTCATAGTGGCTCAGTAAGTTAAGCATCTTACTGTTGATTTAGGCTCAGGTCATGAACTCAGGGTGGTGAGATTGAGCCCTATGTTGGGCTCTGCCCTGAGATTGGAGGCTGCTTAAGATGCTCTCTCACTTTCTCCCTGGCCCTCCCCCATCCCCAGCCTATTAAAAAAAAGGGGAATATTAAAATTCCCAAGTATTATTGTATTATTTTTCAATTTCTCCCTTTATTTCTTTATATTATAATATATATTAATAATAATATAATTATAATATTAGAGATTTTGGTGCTTTATATTGGATACACAGATACTTAAAATTTTTATAACCTCCAACTGGATTGATCTCTATCAACAAGTAACACTTTTTGTCTTTTGTTTTAAAGTCTGTTTGACATAAATATTGCTATTCTGGTTTTTTTGTTTCCATTTGAATGGGATAACTTTTTCCATTTCTTTAGTTTTGTTTGTAAATTGTCTTTAGGTTTTAAGTGAGTCTTGCAGGCAACATATAGATGGGTGTGTTTTTTTACTCATTCAATTACCTCATTTTTTTAGTATAGCATTTAGTTCATTTACATTTAAAGTAATTACTGATATGTACTTATTGCCATTTTCTTAATTGTTTTTTGTTCATTTTTATAGTTCTTCTCTATTCCCATTTGTGCTCTTCCTTTGTGGTTTGAATGCTTTCTTTAGTGTTATTAGTTTACTTGCATTTGTATCCTAGAGATATTTTAGAAAGGTTACTATTGGGATCATATATTACATCCTATAAGTTTAATAATCTGTATTAAGTTGATGGTTGCCTAAGTTCAAAGATACTCTAAAAGCACTCATTTTTTGTATCCCTAGATTAGTTTTTATAGATACAATTGATTTTACCATTTTTGTGTTTTAATTTCCATGCTGGCTTTGTAAGTGATCAATCTACTACATTTACTATATGTTTGCTTTTATCTGTAGAATATTTCTCTATAATAATTTTCTTACAGCTAATTAGGACCTTTTATTTGGCTTTTAAAAAGTCCCTTAATTTTTTTTTTTAATATTTATTTGAGAAGCAGAATCTTTAAGCAAACTCTGTGCTGAGCATGGGCTCAATCTCCCAACCCTGAACTGAAACCAAGAGTTGGACATTTAACTGACTGAGCCACCCAGGCACCCCAGCATTTCTTATAAAGCTGGTTGAGTGGAAACAAATACCTTTAACTTTGCTTGTCTTGGAAGCTTTTTTCTGAATGACAACCTTACTGAGTAAACTAGAAGGAAAGGTAATTTGGATTGTAGGTTTTTTTTCTTCTCAGCATTTTGAGTATACCATGCCACTCCCTGGCGAAAAAACAGCTGATAGCTTTACAGGGTTTCTTTTGTATTTAAATATCTTCTTTCCTCTTGCTGCCTTTAATATTCTCTGTCATTAATTTTTGTCATTTTTATCATTGTGTGTCTTGGTGTAGACAGCCTTAGAATATTCTTATTAGGAGCTTTCTGTGTTCTCTGGATGTGGATGTCTGTTTCCTGCCCCAGATTTGGGAATTTTCTATTGACCTCTCTTTTCCTTCTGAGATTCCTATTATGTGAATGTTATTATGCTTGATGATGTGACAGAATTCCCTGAACATATTCTGTTTTTCTTGTTCTTTGTTTTTATTTATTTTTTTTTTTTTCTGTTCACCATTGCGGATTTCCATTACGTTGCTTCCCAGATCAGTTCTTCTGCATCTTCTAATCTGTTGTTGATTCCATCTAGTGTATTTTGTATTTTATATCTTTGTTGAAGTTTCGAGTTCTTTTTTCTCAAGTTCCGTGAGTATGACCATTACTTTGAAATCTGTATATTGTATGTGACTTATCTCCATGTAGCTGTGGTTTTGTCTTGTTCTTTCATCTGGAACATATTCCTCTGTTCCTCATTTTGTCTGTGCTTCTTTCTACATCTCTGGTCTTGAAAGCAGTTAAGGATACCTGTGGTCTGTTAGTACCAGAGATGCCAGAACCAGGTGTTTCCTGAAGGAAGAAAGCAAAATAAAGGAATAGAGAAGTACTACAAAAGTGGCAATAAGTAAAAACCTATCGACAATTGCTTTAAATATAAGTAGACTAAATGCTCCAGTCAAAAGACTTAGGATAACTGAATAGATAAAAAAAAAGAAAAAGTACCATCTGTATGCTGCCTGCAAGACTCCCTTCTGACCTAAAGATACATACAGACTGAAAGTGAAAGGATAAAAAAAGATAATTTAAGTAAATAGAAGAAAGATAAGTAATTATTGCTATTCTGGCTTTATTAAAGACAAAATAGACTTTAAAACAAGACTGTAACAAGAGACAAAAGATATTATACAGTGATAAAAAGATCCATCTAAGCAGAGGTCAGAACAATTGTAAATATCTATGCACCCAAGATAGAGACACCTAAGTACATAAGCAAATATTGAAAGACATAAAGGGGAGAAATTGACAATAATAAAATAATAGGGTACTTCAACATCCCTTTTACATCAATGGATAGATCATCCAGTGGCTTTGAATGATACAATAAAGCAGATATATACATAATATCCCCTCCAAAACCAGAATACAAATTATTTATGTTAAGCCATAAGACAAATCTCAGTAGATGAAAGAGGATTAAAATCCTATCAAGGCATCTATTGCAACCACAACACTATGAAACTAGACATCAATTACAAGGGAAAAAAATGGGAAAAACTCACAAACACCTGGGGGTTTAATATGCTACTAAACAGGGGCACCTGTGTGGCACCTGGTGGCTCAGTGGATTAAAGCCTCTTAATATGGCTCAGGTCATGATCTCAGGGTCCTAGGATCAAGTCCCAAATCACGCTCTCTGCCCAGCAGGGAGCCTGCTTCCTCCTCTATCTCTCTGCCTACTTGTGATCTGTCAAATAAATAAAATGTTTAAAAAATATATGCTACTAAACAATCAATAGGTCACTGAAACACACACACACACACAGAACTGCTTTTGTTGTGTCTAAGAGGGAAGTTTATAGCAATAGAAGAAACAAAACCTCCACAGAAACACAATTATAAGAGAATATTCTGAAAAATTATATGCCAATAAATTGGACAACATGGATGAAATGGATAAATTCTTAGACACATATGATCATCCAATACTGAATCAGAAAAACAGGTAATAATCAAAAACTCTCAACAAACAAGTCCAGGAGCATATGGCTTTAAAGTGAAATCTACCAAACATTTAAAGAAGAGTTAATAGTAATTCTACTCAAATATTCCAAAATAGAGAATAGGAAAGAAAACCTCAAAATTCATTTTATGAAGTCGGCATTACCCTGGATACCAAAACCAGGCAAAGATGACACACAAAAAAGAAAACTATAGGCCAATATCTCTGAAGACATACTTGAAAAATCCTCAACAAATATTACTGAGTTCAACAATACTTTAAAAGGATCATTCACCAGGATCAAGCAGGATTTATAGCAGGGATACAAGGAAAGATTTGATTCCCAAATCAATTAATGTGGACATCACCTCCACAAGAAGAAGGATAAAACCATGTGGTTATCTCAACAGATGCAGCAAAAGCATCTAGAAAAATACAACATTTAGTCAGGATAAAACTCTCAACAAAGTGGGTTTATAGGGAACATACCTCATCAAAATAAAAGCCATATATAAAAAATCCCCAGCTAACATCTTATTCAATGGTAGAAAAAACCCAGAATCTTTCCTTCTGTGATCAGGAGGAATACAAGGATGTCCATTCTTACCACTTTTATCCAACATAGTACTGGAAGTCCTAACTGCAGCAATCAAACCAAATTTCCATACCAAATTGTAGAAGACATGATACTAAATATAGAAAACAATAAAGACTCTACCAAAAAAAAAAAAAAAAGACTATTAGAATAAATGAATTCAGTAGAGTTGCAGGCTACAAAAGTAATATATGGAAATATGTTTCTGATCCTTCATTATGAGTGTATATATAGAAAGAGAATTTTTTTTTAAATCCCACTTAGAAATAAATTTAACCAAGAAGCTAAAAGACATATATTCTGAAAGCAAGAAGATATTGATGAAATAAATTGAAAACAGCACAAGAAAATGGAAAGATAGGTCATGCTCATTAATTTGAAGAGCTAACATTTTTAATATCCATACTACCCAAAGCAATCTATAGATTCAATGCAGTACCTATCAAAATATAAACATTTTTTCACAGAATTAGGTTGCTTATAAAATTTGTATGGAACCACACAAGGCCTTGAATAGCCAATCTCGAGAAAGCAGAACAAAGCTGGAAGTATGACAAACTCAGACTTCAAGACCTACTATAAAGTTATAGTAATCAAAACAGTGTGGTACTGGCACAAAAATGGATGGATCAACAGAACACTATAGAGAGCCCAGAAATAAACCCATTCCTAATGCATCAAGAATGTACAATGGGAAAAGACTGTCTTTTCAATAATGGTGTTGGGAAAACTAGACTGTTTTCTTATACTCAAAAATAAATGCAAAAGATTAAAGAAACTTAATGTGAGACCTGAAAGCATAAAACTCTATAAAAAAACTTACACAATAATCTCTTGGACATCAGCTTTATCAAGATACTTATGGATATGGGAAACAAAAACAAACAGTTGGGACTACATCAAAAGAAAAAGTTCTGCAAGGTAAAGAAAATATTCAACAAAAAAAAATGCAGTGTGAAAAGATATTTACAAATCATACATCCAATAAGAAGTAATATCTAAAATATGTAAAGGACTTATACAACACATAAAAAACAAAAACAAAAACCCACACAACCTAACAAATAATGGCAAAGAATGTAAATAGACATTTTCCCCAAAAGACCAAGAGATGGCCAGCAGGCACATGAGAAGATGTTCAACATCAGTAATCATCAAGGAAATGCAAATCAAGATCACAATGAGCTATCCCCTCATACTTACCAGATTGGCTACTACCAAAAAGACAAGAAATAACAAACATTGGTGAGGATGTGGAGGAAAAGGAATGTTCATATACTGCTGGTGCAGATGTAAATTAATGTGACCACTACAGAAAACAGTGTGGAGATTCCTTAAAAAAAATTAAAAACAGAAATACCACATGATCCAGCAATCTCCTTCTGAGTATGTACCCAAAGCAAATGAAAATGCTAATTCAAATTGATATGCACCCCTTTATTTATTGCAGCATTATTTATAATATCCAATAGTTGGCAGCAACTCACATACCCATTGATTTATGAGTGGCTAAAGAAGATAATGGTATATAAATATCAAATGAACTACACTCATCCATAGATAATCAAATTTTGACATTTGTGACTACACAGATGGACCTTGGATGTATTGTGCTGGGTGAAGTTAGAGAAAAATTCCATATAATTTCACTTCTTTGTGGAACTTAAAAAAACAAAACATGTAAACAGACCTAAAAGCAGAGAACAAACTAACTGGTAGTTGCTAGAGGGGAGGATTTGCGGGGAATGAGGAAAGGAGAAGGGAATTAATGGTACAAACTTCTAGTTATAAAGTTTATGGAGATAAAATGTATAGTATAGAGAATATAGTCAATAATACTATAATGATGTTGTCTCATGACTATACTTATATACATATAATGACAAAGAGGTGGATTTATTGACAAATAACTATGTTGTACACCTGAAACTAACATATTTTTTCAAATATACTTCCATTAAAAAAAAACTTGACTTGCTTGAATTTAGATGAGATAGATTACAATAGAGACCAACTCAACAAGGTATTTCTGTTTCATTAAATGTGACTTATAATTACAACAAATATAGCCTCAAAAATTCTTTAGTGAGATTATCATAGGAGATGAAATATTAAGAAAAATAATAGATTGCTACCAGGATTCAAGGAAATTAGCTATTCGAATCTAGAGAGTTTATGAGAGAGAAGGTTGAACTTGATACTGAAGAATGGTTACTTCTTGGAAAGATAAGATGGAGTCAATAGCAATTGTTGTTACTGTTTTTGAAGAAAAAAACTATTCACCTGTTCTTTCTAGACACTACTTATTCACACATAGTTTAGAAATAATTATAGCTACCAGAAAAATACTTTTCTCATGGCACCAAAGTGCATTCTGCAAAACAAAAATGTGTTTTGTTAGCTCTAAAAAGATTTAACTGAGAATTTTTTGAGAAACAATTCTACTTGAGTCTAAGTATGAAATATTGCATTAGCTATGCAATATCTATGCATATTAGTTTCCTCTTGTGCAACATGGGATAGTTTTGAGTGTTAAATAATGATTTAAAATATTAAGTGTAGCACCTGGAACATGATAAAATTTCATTAATCTAAGTTTAAACTATTATATCAAGATAAAAAGCCTATCTTTTCCTATTAATACATTGCTTAATGTTTGTGTTATTAATTATTTGGGTACTATATATTCCATGCTAAATGAGCAGTGTGGGCAGAACATAATGTAAATAGAAATTTAAGAGGAAACAGTCCTGAATCCCTAATAAAATAGCTTATTAAAATTAAGGTTGATATATACACACACACAAAATACATTTCAAACTATGAATACCTATGAGAATTGAATGACACCAGTTTAGGTTTGTTCTTCAAAAAATGAAGTAATTGTAGATGTTACTCTGATCGGAATCAATCCCCTCATCTATAACCAAAAGACCTTGTGTATTCTTGTATATTAGATGGAATAACTAAAAATTGGAATAAAATATTGTTAGTGCCTTTGAAATCTCCTTTTTAAAAAATCTACTTTAGGGGCACCTGGATGGCTCAGATGATTGAACATCTGTGTTATTCCTTTTTAGAATTTAGAATGTTTATAATTATTTTCATGGGACCTAACTCGATTAAGACAAGATACCATTGTTTTTGTTGAATCTGGTGTTGTTTGATACCTAGTAGATGTTCAATGAACATTTATGAAATAATGGAGATTCCAAAGGCATGATACCTTGAAAATACTGAATATGGGTTTACATTTCTCCAGCAAAAATAATATTTTAGGCAGCTATTCTTACATTATGACCTTAGGAAGAGATAGGAAGGCAAACAACAAATCACAAAAGAGTTGACCTAACCAGAGTCTTTTTAGACACTTAAAAGAAGCCTTTCTGATTGATGAGAAATTGTGGGAAGAAGAGACAGCTGGGAAAACAAAGTGATGCAGTTCTCATTTGCATAACTCTATATCAACTTTTCAAACTTAACAGGTAATGAAGAGTGAGAGACAAGTATTGAGCCTTTGCCTCACTTTCCATTTCATAATTTTTGCAAAGCAGCATTAAAAAAATAGATTTTATGGTTTCTAAATTCAACAGAATTAGACATTTGTAAAAAATAATGGTTTCTATGTTTTTTTCTTTTTTTTTTTTTTAAGATTTTATCTATTTATTTGACAGAGACCACAAGTAGGCAGAGGCAGGCAGAGAGAGAAGGAGAAGCAGGCTCCCTGTGGAGCAGAGCCGGATGCGGGGCTGATACCAGAACCTAGGGATCATGACCTGAGCCGAAAGGCAGAGGCTTAACCCACTGAGCCACCCAGGCACCCCTAGGTTTTTTTGTTTGTTTGTTTGTTTGTTTGTTTTTTGTTTTAATGATTTTATTTATTTGACAGAGAGTGAAAGAGGGAACACAAGCATGGGGAGTGGGAGAGGGAGAAGCAGGCTTCCCACTGAGCAGGGAGTCTAATGCAGGGCTTGATTGCAGGACCCTGGGATCATGACTCCAGTGGAAGGCAGATGCTTAATAACAACTGAACCACCTTGGCTCCCTGATTTCTAGGTTCTATCCTAAACATACTAGAGCTGAAGTTCTTATTAATATTCTATAGTTTGTTCTACTTCACTGTCTATGTTTGGGAACAAATGGTCAATTATGATAGTAAATGTTATGTAAAATGATAGTTCTCTTTGAATCATTGTTAATCAGTGTCAGTCAAATGGATTATGGACATGAATATCAGGAACCATCATACTTCTAAATGTACTACTGTTCTAAAAAAGTAGGACTTGAATGTCCAACTTTTAAAATAATAAATGCAGACTGACAAGTTCAACTTTACAGTAGTCAACTCTAAATGGAATATATATCTTCACACCTTATAAATGGATCACAGAGTCTCAATATCAATATTTAGTTTTAATTACGTTCTGAAGATGTCTTACATAAGGCTTTTAGATATCTTAGACTGAGTGGCTTCAACAGCAAAATTTACCTCCCACAATTCTGAAGACTAGTAGTTTGAGATCAGGGTCACAGCATGGTCAAATTCTGGTTTGAGCCCACTTTCTGGCTTGTTAATAGTTGCCTTCTTACTATATCCTCATGTGGCCAACAGAGATTCTCTCTCCCATGTCTTATTTTAAAGGCTTTAATACCATTTATGAGAGCTACACCCTCATGATTTAATTACCTCCTAAACACCATACCTACAAATACCATTACATTGAAGATTAGGATTCAACATGAATTTTGGGGGGATACAAACAATCCATACCAGAGAACTATTGATATTAAAGTTTTTTTTTAAAGGTTTTATTTATTTATTTAACAGAGAGAGAGAGAGAGACAGAGATCACAAGCAGGCAGAGGCAGAGAGAGAAGCAGGCTCCCCACTGAGCAAGGAGCCCGATGCGGGGCTCTATCTCAGGACCCTGAGATCATGACCTGAGCTGAAGGCAGCAGCTAAACCCACTGAGCCACCCAGGTGCCCCGATATTAAAGTTTTTAATAAAACTATTCTACGGCCAAATATTTGGAAGATGTTTCACAAACTTAATCTATCTTTAAAATATTGCTATTGCAAATAAGCATATCATATGCTATGTGACTTTCTTTAGTTAAAAAAAAAAAAAAGAATAGACATTCTTTGTATGTTATAAGGCATTTCTTTACTTTCCAGAGAGGAAAGTGTGATCACTGTATTTAATTTATATCTGATTCATCATCTTAGGCTATGCCTCACAATTACCACAGAAGCTAAGATTTTAAAGAAAAAAAAAATTTGCCTAGCAATGTTTTCAAATCCCCAAATTAAGAAGAACTAGTATAGATGATGAAAGGTAGAATTTGAGTTCTAATTTTAGCCCTGCCACTGACTGTGCAACCTGAAATAGCTTGGTTTTCTTGGTTTTCTTTTTATATTTCTAAGTAAGCTTACTTATTAGTAAGTAAAAGACCCAGTAGTCCTATCATCTTGTATATAAAACTTATTGACATTTATTGAGTAAATTATTGTGTATGTTGAAGAAAATATTGACTAATAAATGATTGTGAAGCTTTTACTAAATGGAAATCACTATGTAAACATATATTAAAGTCATTATAGAGAAGGAGGAAAATGAGCATGTAAATATTATATGACAAGAAAAGGCAAGTAAAATTCTGAATTGCTCTCATATTTCATAATTAAAGGAAAATATGTACTGGCAACTTTATTTAATGCTTACCTAAGTGGAACATTAAACAACATTTTTTTAGAGTCATTCACTTACATAGCTCTTAGATAAAGCTTATTTGGCCTTCTAATGGATAATAATATTGCTAACAGTAATCATATGCTGCATTTACATAATATATTTCTTTTGCTGTACTGGGAGTACTTTCACAACATTGATCTAATTTTTCTTTTGATGACATTCTTATGAGGTAAGCAGTACATGTAGCTCAGTCATGGATACAAAGTATAGACTAGAGAACAGCACAAATGATCATTAGAGAGGAAAAAGTGCTAAAATCTGTTATCTTTAGAAACATATGAAAAAGTACATAGAAATATTTTATAAATTTAAGATGGTAAGTATTTATTTTTCCTACCACTTACTTGAACTGTTTTTTATTCATACATCATTCACCCTATTATATGTGTTTTCATGAATAAATTGCTCTTAAATATTATTTTATATTTTATATCCATATATATTCCATACTACTTTGATATATGGATATATCAATATAATATATA
Organism: Mustela erminea; assembly: GCF_009829155.1. Classification (NCBI taxonomy): domain Eukaryota; kingdom Metazoa; phylum Chordata; class Mammalia; order Carnivora; family Mustelidae; genus Mustela; species Mustela erminea. The sequence goes on along the minus strand of NC_045623.1, from coordinate 49,200,054 downwards.
TGGATATAAAATATTATTTTAGTATGAAATATATGGATATAAAATATAAAATAATATTTCATACTACTTTGATATTTGAAATTCTTAAGTCTCTATAAATTGATCAATTTCATTAATTATATTATGGTTAATGTCCTAAATTTAAATTATGAATATCCCTCTGGTCTATAAATATATAGCAAAAGTAGATAATCATTTGTATTAAAAATAGGACAAATATTTTTATGGATCATTACGGAATAGTAAAATGTAAGCAGTGGGTGGGGGTAAGGCACCTCAAGCTTTCTAAACTCTAGAAATATCTGCTGCATGGCCACATAACCCTTTAGAAACAACTGGAACCAGATCCATTGCTTGACATCAGAAAGTGTAGAAAGTTCCATTACCCATAAAAATGACTGGATAAAAACTAGAGATACACCCTTCAGACACGTGTTTTATTTTTCATTTTTTTTAAAGATTTTATTTATTTATTTGACACAGAGAGATCACAAGTAGGCAGAGAGGCAGGCAGAGAGAGAGAGAGGAGGAAGCAGACTCCCTGCTGAGCAGAGAGCGCGATGCGGGACTTGATCCCAGGACCCTGAGATCATGACCTAGCCAAAGGCAGAGGCTTAACCCACTGAGCCACCCAGGTGCCCCAGAGACATGGTTTAATAAAGCTTCACACTCATAGAAGCTGGATCACTATTCCTCAAACAGCAAGTTGCAACCCAGTATGAATTTGAAATCATTTTATTATGGCAAAATCAGTATTTTTCAAAATAAATTACTATATAGTATCCAGTACATCTGTATGATTTGTGAAGTTTATTTTCATGACATACACATATATACACGTACAATTGTGCACCAGGTCAAAGTGTAAACTAATTTTTTTAAATTTTCTTTTCTATCAACAATAATAGATTTAAGCAGAAAAAGTTTGTAGCAAATACAGAAAGCCCAACTTACTTCTTAGCAGAGAGATCTATAATGTCAGTATTATCCACTGTAGGATAAAACTAAGACCTCATAGTTTTCTTGTACCTGGTTTTTGAGATCCAGGAAAACCTAGAAAGAAAATTCACTGTGAGAGTAGGATGGGAAATTTTAGAAAAGAGAACAAGAGGGAACACATGAAAATATAAGACAAGCTTCCATTCACAACCTAGAGATTATAATCCAAAATGCAAAGGAAAAAGCAAAACTAAGACAACAACAAAAAAATCAGTAATTAAAATGTTAACTTATTCCAACCCAACAAAAACAATAGAAGAAAAACGTATGACTTTAAAATAAGAATTCTAAGAACATGGCAATCTAAACACAGTTTCCATTCTTCTAATTTCAACTCCAAGATAACAGTTTCTATTAACGAAGTAGCATATGAGACCATGGCTATCTAAGCTGAAGAGGGATGCTGGCTTCTGATAGGTTTTCAGTAGAGATATTAATCAAAATGTGTTTTTACCAGGTCCTCCTCTTTCCCATTGCAGGGGGTACTGGAAGCCTGAGAAATGACCCCAAAATATCATATATCTTTAGGTTTGGCACTGAGAGACATTTGGAGCACTGAAATATGTGAATGAGCTTTTTTTTTCTTGTATTCTAGTCTAAGAAAGATCTCTAGAAACAAGATTGAATATCCCCTGCTGCTGAAGGTCAACAAACATAAAACAAAGTTGGATCAGGGATGCTTGTTTCAGGTGTACTAGGTCCCAGTGTATGATGGTAGATACTGCATGCCTGTAATAATTTAATGTATTTTCATAATAAATCTTGATCCAAACACTCAGAGGTAAAGGAAGAGAAGATAAAGAAAATTAAGAGATATGGCTATGAAATAAAGCTGCAGAGGAAGAAAAATATAATCTTGAACAAGCAATTTAATAATATAACTAATTTCGGTTTTCGGATTTTTTCTTCAAATACATAATGGATTTTAAAGAAGAAACAGTCACTACTGAGGTTCAGTATTATAATCACAAGTGGTAATTAAAATACATAGTAACATTAAGACAGGAGATTCAGAGAAGCAAGAGAAGATTTGAAAGAAGAGCTTTTTTATGAATAATGGGTATTCTGAGGAAAAAGAACAGAAGAAAAAGTGGTTAATATTTAAACAAAGGATCAAAAGTATTTTCTTGGGTTGGAGAAAGATCAAAGCATGCAGTTGGAAAGGAATAACTGACCAAGTTATCACTTGTTGTATGAAATAAAACTCTTTCACTCACAAAGTGATAAATTCTTAAGCGCTTCAGAAAAAACAAAAACCCCTTACATGTTCCCAGGGAAAAAAGAACAAGTTATCTTTTAGATTATAATCAAATTGGAACCAGACTTTTCATTTGTGCCCTGGAAACTAGAAGATGGTGGAGTGTCATTTATAAAACATTGAATGAAATGAGCTGCCATACAAGAATCCTACACTCAGTCAAGAAATCTTCTTACTAGAGTAAAAATGATATTTGGGGATACCTAAGATTCAGAGAATGGTTATCAGTTACTTCCCATTTGAAAAATCATTAAGGTAGCTACACAAAAGTCATTCATAACACCATTCACATTATCCTCCATGAAGCATAGAGGCTATAAAGCTAAACACATCAATTGCCCTTATAAATAATATTGTACATACTACATAATTCTAGGCAACGATCACTTCACAGAAATCTGCAAGTGTCAACTGCTCATTTTCTTTTCTTTTTTTTTTATTTTTAATTTTTTAAATTTAATTTATTTCTTTTCAGCATAACAGTATTCATTATTTTTTCACCACACCCAGTGCTCCATGCAATCCGTGCCCTCTATAATACCCAGCACCTGGTACCCCAACCTCCCACACCCCCGCCACGTCAAACCCCTCAGATTGTTTTTCAGAGTCCATAGTCTCTCATGGTTCACCTCCTCTTCCAATTTTCCCCAACTCCCTTCTCCTCTCTAACTCCCCATGTCCTCCATGCTATTTGTTATGCTCCACAAATAAGTGAAACCATATGATAATTGATTCTCTCTGCTAGACTTATTTCACTCAGCATAATCTCTTCCAGTCCCGTCCATGTTGCTATAAAAGTTGGGTATTCATCCTTTCTGATGGAGGCATAATACTCCATAGTGTATATGGACCACATCTTCCTTATCCATTCGTCTGTTGAAGGGCATCTTGGTTCTTTCCATAGTTTGGCGACTGTGGTTATTGCTGCTATAAACACTGGGGTACAGATGGCCCTTCTTTTCACGACATCTGTATCTTTGGGGTAAATACCCAGGAGTGCAATGGCAGGGTCATAGGGAAGTTCTATTTTTAATTTCTTGAGGAATCTCCACACTGTTCTCCAAAGAGGCTGCACCAACCTGCATTCCCACCAACAGTGTATGAGGGTTCCCCTTTCTCCACATTCCCTCCAAGACATGTTGTTTCCTGTCTTGTTAATTTTGGCCATTCTAACTGGTGTAAGGTGATATCTCAATGTGGTTTTAATTTGAATCTCCCTGAGGGCTAGTGATGATCAACATTTTTTTATGTGTCTGATAGCCATTTGTATGTCTTCATTGGAGAAGTTTCTGTTCATATCTTCTGCCCATTTTTTAATATGATTGTCTGTTTTGTGTGTGTTGAGTTTGAAGAGTTCTTTATAGATCCTGGATATCAACCTTTTGTCTGTACTGTCATTTGCAAGTATCTTCTCCCATTCCGTGGGTTGCCTCTTTGTTTTCTTGACTGTTTCCTTTGCTGTGCAGAAGCTTTTGATTTTGATGAAGTCCCAAAAGTTCATCTTTGCCTTTGTTTCCTTTGCCTTTGGAGACATATCTTGAAAGAAGTTGCTGTGGCTGATATCGAAGAGATTACTGCCTATGTTCTCCTCTAGGATTCTGATGGATTCCTGTCTCATGTTGAGGTCTTTTACCCATTTTGTGTTTATCTTTGTGTATGGTGTAAGAGAACGGTCGAGTTTCATTCTTCTACATATAGCTACCCAGTTTTCCCAGCACCATTTATTGAAGAGACTGTCTTTTTTCCACTGTATATTTTTTCCTGTTTTGTCGGAGATTAATTGACCATAGAGTTGAGGGTCCATATCTGAGCTCTCTACTCTGTTCCACTGGTCTATGTGTCTGTTTTTATGCCAGTACCATGCTGTCTTGGTGACCACAGCTTTGTAATAAAGCTTGAAATCAGGTAACGTGATGCCTACAGTTTTATTTTTGTTTTTCAACATTTCCTTAGCGATTCGGGGTCTCTTCTGATTCCATACAAATTTCTGGATTATTTGCTCCAGCTCTTTGAAGAACACTGGTGGAATTTTGATCGGAATGGCATTAAAAGTATAGATTGCTCTACGCAGTATAGACATTTTAACAATGTTTATTCTTCCAATCCAAGAGCATGGAATGGTCTTCCATCTTTTTGTGTCTTCTTCAATTTCTTTCATGAGTGTGCTGTAGTTCCTCAAGTACAGATCCTTTACCTCTTTGGTTAGGTTTATTCCCAGGTATCTTATGGTTCTTGGTGCTATAGTAAATGGAATCGATTCTCTAATTTCCCTTTATTTTCATTGTTAGTGTATAAGAAAGCCACTGATTTCTGCACATTGACTTTGTATCCTGCCACGTTGCTGAATTGCTGTATGAACTGCTCATTTTCTTGTTTCATGCTTACAATACAAACTGAAAGTCCTGGAAGTGAAGTGGGCATCTTGGTACCAAGACTATTCAGCAAATGAAAAAGATAAATGATACAAAGATCCTATCCTACCACTCTACATTTTATTACACAAGATAAATAAAAATATTAGTTGTTTAAAATATTTTTAGGATGTCTGTTATTTGTAGCCAAAGTGTATTGTTAATGCATACAGTGTGTAGCATACGGAAGTGGAATTCTAGTGAACCTAAAATGTGAAATTGGCTAAGTGTAAGAGGTAGGATATATTTAGAAGTGAGGATTTTGTTATTGCAGTGTGGAAATTTGACGATCTTCATTTTGCAGTGATCTTACATTTATGCCACTTGACACATGCTGTATTTTGGGATGTAAATCTCATAAATGGGGTGATAATTTCAGAATGCTGGTTACTCCAGGGAATGGTCATCTTAGGATAGTAGTTACATTTAACTATAAGAGGCAAAGGCATAGAATAATAGAGGGTCACAAAAGTAGTGTAAGTAGATTTTAAAAGTTTAGGTTCCATATCTGTGGTGTTTCTTAAGGTGTTTTAACATATTAAATAACAACCTCATTGAGAAAATACAAAGGAATATAAGAATAAGGTATGTTGGGGCCCCTGGGTGGCTCAGTTGGTTAAGTGACTGCCTTTGACTCAGATCATGATCCTGGAGTCCCAGGATCAAGTCCCACATTGGGATCCCTGCTCAGTGAGGAGTTGTCTTCTCCCTCTGACCCTCCCCACTTTAAGCTCTCATTCTCTGTTTCTCAAATAAGTAAAATCTTCTTTTTTTAAAGAAGGTATCCAGTACCAAAATTTACTAATAACTTAATGCCTTAATTCATTAATATTAAAAGATACTAAAAGAAACCAAATGCTCTTCAACTGGTGAATGGATAAACTATGGTATATCTATAAAGTAAAGCACTACTCAGCAACAAAGAAAGGACAAAGTACTGATACATGAAAAAAAAAGAATTGTTCAAAACATTAAATAGAAAGTGATAAATAATTACATGCTACATAATTCCATTTAAATATCAAAATGTCATTAAAATAATTATCTTCTGGAAAAGACAAAACTATAGGAAAAGAAAAGAGATCAGTGGCTACAAAAGAAAAGAGATCAGTGGCTACAAAAGAAAAGAGATCAGTGCATAGTGGCAATACAAAAGAACTTTTGGATTTAGTGGATGTTATGGATTAAAATATGTTCCACACAAATTCCTATGCTGAGTTCCTAACTCTTGGTGCCTCTGAATGTGACCTTTTTCAGAGACAGGGAATTTACTGGGAAAATCAAGTTAAAATAAAGGCAGTAGTGTGTGCCCTAATCTAATATAACTACCTAACAAAAACTTAAATTTGGACACAGATAGTCATAGAGAAAAGACAGTGTGAAGAGATGTAAGGAGAAGATAACCATCTGCAAGCCAAGGAGAATGGCCTGGAATAGATTCTGATCATATAACCCTGAAGGAACCCAACTTGCCTACATCTTGATTTTAGACTGCTAGCCTTAAGATCCGTGAGATGATAAATTTCTGTTATGTAAGCCATCCAGTTTGTGTTATTTTGTTATAGTAGTCTTAGCAAAGTAATATAGTGGAACTATACTGTACCTTGATTGAGGTTGTAGTCACATGACTATACATTTGAAAGAATTCCTAAATTGTACACCAAGAAAGTAAACTTTACAGAATGTAGGTAAAAACAGTGAATAAATGGGGCACCTGGGTGGCTCAGTGGGTTAAGCCTCTGCCTTTGGCTCAGGTCATGATCTCAGGATCCTGAGATTGAGCCCCACATTGGGTTCTCTGTTCACGAGGAGCGGGGAGCCTGCTTCTCCCTCTCCCTCTGCCTGCCTCTCTGCCTGCTGCTGATCTCTCTCTCTCTGTCAAATTTAAGAAAAAAAAGGTGAATAAACCACAGCTGAGCAAAAAACACATTTTGTTATCTAAAAAATATAACACTATAAAATAAAAAGGACAGGAGATTTAAGCAAACACTTCACAAGGGAATTATACAAATGGTGAAAAAGCACATTAAAAGATGTTTAAAATCATTAATCATTAGGGAAAATCTAAGTAAAACCTGTTATATAATGGGTAAACATATATCCATTATAATGGCTAAAATTTAAAAAGATTTATAATATCTAAGTATTCATGAAGAGATGGAATAATTGAATTATCAGCTGTTGTTCATGGGAATGTAAATTGGCACAACCAATTTGCCAAAGAGGATTGATTTTTTAATTTTTTTTTTTAACCAAGATCCTGACAGTTTGCTTTTTTTTTTTATTGTTTTTTATCTGAGTAATGTTGACACACAATGTTCATTAGTTATCAATGTACAACTTCGTGATTTGACAAGCTTATACATTATGCTGTTATCTATCTTGTTACATCACTATTATAATATCACTGACTCTATTCTTTATGCTATGCCATGCATTTTATTACCATGACTTATTCATTCTATAACTGGAAGCCTCTATCTCCCTTCTTTTTTTTAAGTATTTTATTTATTTATTTGAGAGAAAGACAGTGAGAGAGAGCATGAGTGAGGAGAAGGTCAGAGGGAGAAGCAGACACCCCATAGAGCTGGGAGCCCAATGTGGGACTCAATCCCAGGACTCCAGGATCATGACCTGAGCTGAAGGCAGTCCCTTAACCAACTGAGCCACCCAGGAGCCCCTCTATCTTCTACTCTTAACAAATTTTGCCCAAATCCCTATCCCCACCCTTCTGTCAATCATCATTTCTCATTATAGGTTTCATTCTGTTTTTATTTTCTTTTTAGATTCCATTTAGGAGTGGAATTATATGGCACTTTATTTTTTTTCTCAGTTTAACTTAAATCACTTAGAATACCTTCTAGGTGCATTCATGTTGTCTCAAATGACACAATCTCATCCTGCTTTATAGTTGTGTAATATTCCATTGTGGTATACATATCTTCCTTATCCATCTGCCTATTGATGGATACTTAGGCTACTTCTATATCTTGGCTATTATAAGTAATGTCATGAAGATAGGGGTACACATATATTTTAAAATTAGCATTTTTGTTTTCTTTGGGTAAATACCCAGTAATGGAAGCATTTATTAATATATTTTTCTATTTTTAGTTTTTTGGGAAACCTCCACACTCTTTTCCACAGTGGATGTACTAACTTACATTCCTACCAATGTACTAACTTACATTCCTACCAACAGTGCACAATGTTCTTTTTTCTCCATATATTACTCAACATTCATTATTTTTTGTTATTTTCATTTTAGCTATTCAGACTGGTGTAATGTGATATTGTATTGTGGTTTGATTTGCATTTCCTTGATGATGATATTGAGCATCTTTTCATGTGTCTGTTGGCCATCTGTATATCTTCTTTGGAAAATATATATTCAGGTCCTCTGTCCATTTTTTAAAATCAGATTATTTTTCTGAAAGAGAGAAAGGGATAGGTGAAGATCCAGAGGTAAGCAGAGTGTACAAAGTGTAAATGAGAGAAACTACCACTTCTGGGAAAATAACTACTAAAGAAAGATTATAAATACAATTCTTAGAGCTCACACAGGGTCAGATTGAAAAACCACTTAACTCATGGAACATTGGGTCAAGAACTCAGTAGTGTTTTGCCTCAGTAGTGAGGAAAAAAAAAATAATTAGTCATACATTAAAGGCTGCTCCAGACTCTCCTGAGAAAACATATAAACAAAAACTAAAGGTATCAAACTGTTTCTAATAAACTGTTTCCCCAAAACACTGAAATATATTCATAGGAATATCCTACCCACAGAATCAGACAACAAAAGGAAATAAAATTTATCTAAATTGATAAGGAAGTAATAAAGCTTTCACTATTTACAGATGATATAATACTAAGTATTATATAAGTATCCTGAAGGACTCCCTCAAAAACCTCCATCAAGGGAGGGTATGTGCTTTGGTGAGTGCTGTGAATTGTGTAAACCTGGTGATTCACAGACCTGTACCCCTGGGGATAAAAATATATGTTTATAAAAAATAAAAAATTTAAAAAAAACGTAAAAATCAGAAAACATACAGAAATAAAAATAACATCAAAAATAAAATTAGTTCTGTCATATTTCCTTCTAATTTATTTTTAACCAATTTTTTGCAAATAAATTTTAGTATTTATTTTGAAACACATTAATATTCTATCATAAGACTCTACTTGATATTGGTCTTTTAAGTGTTGCTTATTTTTTCCCTATTACAACCATTAAGTTTATATCTTTGTGTATTTTAATTTTTATCTTTATGATGGATTCCTAGAATAAAAAGGACTTTGCTATGAAAAAAAAAAAACTAGAGCTAATAAATGAGTTCAGAATTTAAAATAATGTACAGAAATCTGTTGCATTTCTATACACTATTAATGAAACAGCAGAAAGAGAAATTAAAAAAAAATCACTCACATTTATACCTGCACCACAAATAATAAAATACCTAGGAATAAACATAACCAAAGAGATTAAAGACCTGTATTCTAAAAACTATAAAACAGGGGTGAAAGAAATTGAAGATGCCCCAAAGAGATGCAAAGATATTCCATTCTCATGGATTGGAAGAAACAATACTGTTAAAATGTCTATACTACCTAAAGCAATCTATGCATTCAATGCAATCCCTACCAAAATACCAACAGCATATTTCACAGAATTAGAACAAATAATCCTGAAATTTAAACCCAGTCATGAAAGACCCTGAATAGCCAAAGCAATCTTGTAAAAGAAAAACAAAATTGAAGGAATCACAATTACAGAGTACATGTTGCATTACAAAGCTGAAGTGACCCAAACAGTATGGTACCAACACAAAAATAGACACATAGATCAATGGAAAGGAATATAAAACCCAGAAATAAATCCACAATTATGTAGTCAAGTAATCTTTAAGAAAACAGAAAAGAATATCCAATGGGAAAAGGACAATCTCTTCAACAAACAATATTGGGGAAGCCAGTCAGCTGTATGGAAAAGAATAAAACTGAACCACTTTCTTATTCACAAAATAAACTCAAAATTGATTAAAGACCTAGATGTGAGACCTGAAACCATAAAACTCTTAGAAGAGAACACAGACAATAATGTCTCTGATAATAGTTATAGCAACATTTTTCTAGATGTGTCTCCTGACGTGAGAGAACAAAAGCAAAAATAAACTATTGGGACTTCATCAAAATAAAAGGCTCCTTCACAGAGAAGGAAACAATCAACAAAACTAAAAGTCAACCTATTGAATTGGAGAAGATATTTGCAAATGACAGATCAAAGAAAGGGTTAGTGTCCAAAATATATAAAGAACATATACAACTCAACACCCAAAATCAAATAATCCAATTAAAAAAAAAAAAACAGAAGACAGAATAGACATTTCTCCAGAATGGACATGAAGACATGAACAGACATTTCTCCAGAGGAGACATCCAGATGACCAACAGACATATGAAAAGATGCTCAATATCACTCATCATCAGGGAAATGCATATCAAAAATACAAGAATACACTCACCAGAGTGACTAAAATCAAAAACAGAAGAAAAACATGTTAGATGAGAAAAAGTCACCCTCTTACACTGTTGGTGGGAATGTGAACTGGTGTAACCACTCTGGAAAACAGTATGGAAGTTCCTTAAAGAGTTAAAAATAGAACTACTCTACCATCAGGTATCTGCCCTACTAGGTATTGACCATAAGGATACAAAAATACCAATTTGAGATACATGCACCACTATGTTTATAGCACATTATCTACAATAGCCACATTATAGAAACAGCACTAGTATCTATCCAAAGATGAATGGATAAAGATGATATGGCATATACCTACAATGGAATACTACTCAGCCTTACAAAAAGAATGGAACCTTGCCATTTGCAACAACATAGATGGAGCAAGAGTGTATAATGCTAAATGAAATAGTCAGAAAAAGACAAATACCATAGGATTTCACGTGCATGCGGAATTTAAGAAACAAAACAAATGAGCAAAAGGGAAAAAGAAACCAAGAAACAGATTCTTAGCTACTGAGAACAAACTGATGGTTATCAAAGGGGAGGTGGGTAGGGGAGATGGTTAAAACAGGAGATGGGATTAAAAAATGCGCTTGTCATGATGAGCCCTGGGTGATGTATGGAATTCTTCATTCACTATATTGTACACCTGAAATTCATCCTTTGTTCTTTTTGTCTAGAAAGCCTAGTATAGGTACCACGACAATTCAGTAGAGAAAGAATAATTTTTTGGTAGACAATGCTAGAAAAATTAAATAACCAATAAAATGTTTAATCTATACTTTGTACTATACACCAATATTATATATATATCTCATAGATTTAAATGTAAATGTAAATGTAAATGTAAAACCTAAAATTATAAAAACTCCTGGAGGGAAAAAAAAAAAACAATAAAGGACAAATTCTTTATAACCTGAGGTTATAATCTCAAAAAAATCAATTTGATATGACACAATAAGTAAAATAAATTTAAATGATAAATTGGATTTCCTTAAAATTAATTTGCATGTTATGCAAAAGATATTTTTAAAAAATGAAAAGATAGGCCACCAGTCTGGCAAAATATTGAAAATCATACATTTGATAAAGGATTTGTATTTATAATATATAAAGACTATTCAAGAATCAATAATAGAAAACACTCTAATTTAAAAACAGACAAAATACTTTGACAATTCACCAACGAAGATATGTGGATGCCAAGTAAGCATATGAGAAGATGCCAAATATCAGTAATCGTTAGGAAAATGCCAATAGTAACTACAATGAGATACAACTACATATTTATTAATATACCTAAAATTAAAAAAAAAATACCAAATGTTGGCAAGGTTGTCCAACAACTAACTGTGGGAATGTAAAATGCTGCAATACTTTGTAAATCCCTGGTTATTTTCTTTAAAAATTAGAGATGTAATTAACATATGACCTAGATATTCTGCTCCTACATACTTACACAAGGGAATTGGAAATATATAGTCATACAAAGACTTGTGCAAAAATATTCATCACAAGTTTATTGCAATAGCACAAATCTAGAAACAACTCAAATATCCATCAAAGGTGAATGGATAAATAAATGGTGGCATATACATATTATGGAAAGCTGCCCGGGAGTAAAGTTAAACTCTTGACATGTAAAAGAACATAGATGAATCTTAATTATTTTGAGAAAAAGGAAGCTAATAAAAAGTACATTCTGTGTTACTGCTCTCACATAAAATTCTAAAAATAATGGAAACTAAGTTTTTAGTTATAGAAATAACTATAATGACAGAAAAACAAATCAGAGTTTACCTAAGGATGAGGAGTTGACAGAATGGAGCATGCGTTTACAAAAAGACACAAGGAAACTTTTGGGAGTGATGGATATAGGCTCATCTTGATTTTGGATTTGGTGATAGTGACATGAGTAAGTACTATTTTAAAACATATCCATTTTATACTTTACACATGTGCCCTTTATCAATTATACCTATATAGTCTATGAAAGGAAGGAAAAAAAGAATTATCCCTGTTTTGATACATAATTTGATATTCAGAAGAAGATTCTTATGCAAAGTAGTTCTTATTTGAAATCACTGCTTACCACCACATTGGTTCATAGTTATGGCTACCAAATGTTAAGGGCCAGATAGTAAAAATGCCTAGCTTAATACTTAGTCCAAGTAAAAATACAGTCAAAGGTAGTTTACAGTTTAATTATAGCTTTGTTATTGCGAGTATTTACTGAGAATTAACTGCTTGTCTTGTGATAATGTCACTACTAGAGATCATCTCCTATTACAGCGATCTAATTCTTTCTTAGTAGTTTGAAACAAAAGAGAACAAGAGCTGCGTATTAAGTTAAACTGAAACTATGACAAAACATCTGAATCCAAAGAGAAAAAAAATCCATCTAACTAGGTATCTGGCTCTGCAGATGAAAACATCTGAATGTTTAACAGGTTTTTTTTTCCCTTTTTTTTCATATTCTGTAGCTTCCTGTTATTTAATTCAGTTAAAAATTTACCATGTATCCAAGATAGTAAGGAAATCAAAAGAAGTATTTGGGATCCGCAAACAGAAGAAACACTTGGATCAATAATTTTCTTATTGATCTTAAATGGCTTTACTCTGTCATGACAAAAGTTTTAATAAATTGGTAACTGGTTAATATGATGAAATAAGTCTTTTTTCTGGATAGATGAATAAATGTTAAAAAGATTATAATGTTAAGCAGTGTTTCTCAAACTTTAACCGGCATATGAATTAGCTAGATAGCTTATTAAAATGATTCTTATTTAGTAAATCTGGAGTGGGGCTTGAGACAGCATTTTTTAATCAATTCCAAGGTGGGCATATTAATTTCCTATTACTGCTATAGTTCATTCCCACAAAATATGGGAATAAAACAAAACAAACTTTTATTTACAGTTCTAGATATCAGAAATCCAAAATCAGTTTTAATAATGTTTGCAGATGTTTGTATTCCTTCTGGAGGCTTTGAGGCTATATCTGTTAACTTGCCCTTTCCAGCTTCTGTTTGCATTCTTTTGCTCATGGCCTCCTATCACAACTACCTCTGCTTCCATAATCATATCCCAATTCACTGATAATCATGTCTCCTTCTTGTAAAAATCCTTATGATTATATTGGGCCTGCCAGGACAATGGAGAATCTTAATTTAATTACATCTATGAAATCTTTTTTTGCCATGTCAAATAACTTGTTCATAGACTCTCAGGATTACAAATAGGTATCTTTGAAGCATCATTATTTGTTGTACAACCCAGTGCTGATCCATAAGCCATACTTTGAGTAAAAGTCTCTATAGTAAAGTCCAAAGACACTCACGCTAGTAGGTCTTCTGGACAGAGACATCACTTTTTGGTTCTCTTGTTTATTCAAATATAGTACAGAAATGGAGCGAAAACCAGAGGCCTTCTTTCCTGTCAACCAGATAATAACACACACACACACACACACACACACACACACACACATACATAGACACACACACCACATATTTTATTTAAAGGGTGATAGATTCACAATATATTTGATGGTCTATAATTTTATTCCTTGGATATTATATTTTCAAACCAAACACTTTTTAAAAAAGATTTATTCTGTTGACAGAGATAGCAGGAGAGCACAAGCAGGGGGAGCAGCAGGCAGAGGGAGAGGGAGAAGCAGCCTTCCTGCTGAGCAAGGAGCCTGATGTGGGGCTGAATCCCAGGACCCAGGGATCATGACCTGAGCTGAAGACAGCTGCTTAACTGACTGAGCCGCCCAGGTGCCCCATAAACTAAACAATTTGAAAAGTCCTTCTGAGAAAAATATTTGTATGTACCTAAGAGGGAAAGAGAGGAGATAGAGAAAAAGAGAAAAGGGGGTAGGTGGGGAGAGGAGAGAAGAGATTTAAAAAATGCATCATGATCTCAAGGTCATCAGAGCCCTGTGTCAGCTTAAAACTTTCTCTCCCTCTTTCTCTCTGCCCTTCCCTGCCACACTCTCTCTTTCTCAAATAAATAAAAAAAAAAAAAAAAAAAAAAAAAAGACTGTTCTTATCAGCATTCTTAGAGGAAAGCTGAAAAGTAAGTCGTGGGTATAGATGAGTGGCTGCTCCTCCCAGGTTCTTAGCTGATAAGGATCTGGAGCCAACATCACAGACTGGAATCTTTTATGACCCTGATTTCTCAGACCCCATTTGCTAAACCTCTCATGTGTTCTTCTCCCTTGTAGTGTTTCATCCTAGCTTTCTTTTCATACTCTCAGAGATCCTATTCTTATTTTCTTTTACAGTAGAAATGTATGCATTAGAATCCAAAGTCTCAAACATCAACAATTGAAAATAACAGGTTTGGGTTTTAGTGTGCTGAATCTTCAAACACTTTGTAGTGGTAAAGAGAGAGAGACGATGCAACCCATATTGGGAATGCAGGATATGTAAGAAGCCTTCCTTTCTTGGGATGAATCTGATTTCTCATTCAGAAGGTCTATCAGGGCAAGAATACTCTCTGGTCTCTTCATTAGCATAGCCCAGTTCCTGTCACATAGTGCTCACTAAATCAATATTTGTTGACTTTATGAATGAATGAATGAACAATGCAGGCAATTAAAGGTTGAAGCAGAGCATAGATAAATTTCTACAGTAAAACAGATTCATTCCCTGCCTACAAAAGTTTTAGTTTATGTATTTATAACTCTTTTCTTTTATCAAAAAACTTGGAAAGCTGATTGATTCCTTAGCCTATCTCCTCAATCCATTATTTTGTGTAAAACACTCATATGTAATTACTTTTTTTTTACTGAAACTTTAGGAAATGATAACTGAAAATAAGGGGGGGGGTGAGTCAACATTCTGTTTTATACTAACTCTGAAAAAAAATAATCTCACAAATGCTAAGGAGTGATACAATTATAATCCTCGATAAGAAATAAGAACTACTGGAGGAAAACTAAGATGTCACATAACTAAACCTCCTCTAACAAATCAATTATAAGCATGGAAAAAAAGATACATCTAATATCTAGTTTTATTTATCTAATACCTCGTATCTAGTTTCCATATCATCTCCCTCACAGTTGTATAGTCAGTTAACAGAAGAACAGTGTGAAATTTCTTGTATCTAAAGGCCGATGATCCAAAATTGTTGCTCTCAGTTGAACTGTGTCCACCTTTAAACACTGAAGAAGTTCATGGAAACCTGATTGCTGGACTTTGAGAGTATGCATTCACTAAAAGAAGAATACAGATTCTAGTATCCTGACAGGAATAATCCATCATAGTTCCCTTCAATGACACTTTGAGACCTGAAGTTTGACATTCTCATATAGCCTTTTATTCCCAAGCCTATAAAATTACTATACTTTAAGAATGCTATCTGTATTTTAAACATGGGCTTTCTGAAAGATATATGGCTAAAATGTACCTTATATTCTTCTCTTAAGGAGATTTTATTTTACACTAGAACTTATGTGTTAGCTCTGACAATTTTTGAAAACTTGGAAGCCCTATAGAGAAACACAAAATAAGAAGGATCTAAAATATGCTAGTCCTTTTTTAAACCTTTTTTTTTTTTTTTTTGCATTTTTAAGGCTAATTTCTCAACAGAAAGAAGGATGACTAAAGCTTAAAAGTAAAGGTTATATAAGAATGATAATTGAGTCAATGACTTGACATGTCCCACTGCTAGCAGAGGGTACTATAGTGGGAAGACTGCCATTTTGGCAACATTAAATCTGCATTTGTAGAAAATGCAACAGTATCTAGTCATAGTTGACCTATTAGAATTGAGATGATCCATTGAGATAATTTTCTACAATGAGACTATTAACTTTGAACAATTACCAGGGACCATGGGCCTAGAAAAAAGAATTGAGGACCTACATATAAATGGAGTGCCTGTTTCACTGGGAAGAGATTAGGACCATTAAAACTGGGTTATGCGGAGATTACCATACAATTAATTACCATACAAAACTCCTATCTCAGTGCTTTCCTCCTTGTTCTCCATCACTGTATATGAAAAGTGTTGGTAGGAAGCAAAACATGTCCTTGGCAATGCTCCAGCAATAATTTGACTATATTTCCTCACAGAAAGAAAGTTAGGTATGGATATGAGAAAACTTTAACAACCCAGGCATATAATTAAATAGCAAGAAAAGCATATATTAGGGACACAAGAGTACTACTAGAATAAAGATAGATAAGAAATCACTCAGGGCTATTCATTATTTTCAAGCTTTTGTCTGAAAAGTATTTAAACATTAAAAGGATGTAGTTTATCAGAATCACTAGGATATCTAAGAATGCCTTAAGTAAGGCATGCTAGTTAAAGTTTAGGTATGTTAGCTAAAGTAAAAGTAATATTATTTTCTGGTGGTTAGAATTGAAATTATTTTAAGCAGAATTCCAGGAGAGGTACACATGTCAAATACTCACAGCATTATCTCCATATTTGTGCCCATTGAGAAGTTAAATATAAGAAATGCTTCATTAGAGTGTCCTTGTAGTCATTGTATTAGTTTGCAATCTTTCAATTTGCAGTTATTTGCAAATGTATCAAATGTAATGGGCTCTATTCAGCAAGCTATCCTCCTTATTGGTTGCTTCTCACATGGTCAAGGGCATACTAAACACATTTTTGGAATGAGTCCTTCTTTCAATCACTGTGCCAATAATCAGAATACAAGTGGATTCTTTTCATTTAGAACAACCAGGTGGCTGAAGAGAGTCAGTTAATAAGCAATCAGCAAAATCAAAAGCAATAATGAAGCCCTTCAAGGTTTTGTGCTGTATTGCCTGATATATAATCTCTATTTTGTGAGTAAATATACGGTATGCCTAGCAGTTGAATGACTTTGCTGACTCCACATTCCACTCTTTGCGAGTTTTATTCAGCTTTGAAGTTCTCACTGCCAGGAGAGATCTAACATCTGTTTGAAGGCATTACCTTCTGTTGTAGAAGACTCACTATTACAAAGTTGGGTTTTCTACTGATACTACAGTTTTCAGTAGTGCCTATTAATTTATCTTTTATCTATACAAATAAATAAAACAAAACAAAATGAAAAAACAAAAAACCAGAAACCACAAAATATCTTGAGGCTATTTATCCAATTTGGAAAAAAAAAATCTGTATTTACAAGGATTTTATCTGAACACAATATTGGGTCCTCAGATCTTATAAGATTTTTCTTGCTCATGACCATCTATTTTCATTGGTGGGGGGGACTTTATCATGTTCTATACTACTTTTATGTAGATTGAAACATTACTCCGCTGATGACATAAGTCAGTATTTCTTTTTTTCCTCTTAATATTGTCTTTTGGGCATGACAGAGCCAGTGTCAATGTGAATAAAATTCAAAGACTAAATCAGAAAGGATCTTTAAAAAGCTTAAGACAGTCTCCATTTCTCAATTGTATTTTAGATGTCTTTAGTTATATTAGTTTATGGTTTTATTCCAGATCGAATAATGCTTAATATTTAATGGAAGACATATGGTAGAGAGATATAGGGACTATCAAACTTGGATAACATTCTGAATAAGAAAAGTTCATTATTTGCCGCTTTACCTTCTTTCATTTTTCTACCTACTTAAGTGTCCAGTGCCCATTCAACATAGACAAGCAGTCAGTGCTTTCATTTTGCTCTTGTAATTTCAGAATTCCAAATACTTTATGGTTAGCTCTATTTCATAAGGAACCCCTTACAGACTATAATTCTCCTGTTATTTGAATACAGTGATGCATTTATGTATGTGTGTCCCAGGAAGCATTAATTTGTCCCAGAAAATATGACAGAGCCTAATCTAATATGAATGCATTTACTCACTCACAATGTCCAACAATCAAGATATTAAGAGGAAAATGAGGGCAAGACAATACTGTATGTGTCCATGAAAACATTGCCTGCATTCTAGGGAAACTTTATGTTGTTAGGGTGGGAAATGAGTCTTCTTCCACTCCCCCTTTCCCAATATACCACATGATACTGTACCTTACAAAAACACCAATATCATCTTTGTGTTCTTAAAACTCCTAATATTTTATCTTTGACAACTTGTAGATTTTAATAATTCAGTTTGTTCTATTTTTATCAATAAATGATAGAACCTTATTCAAGTTATTATTCTCATTCCATTTGATCTTTAAGGATACTTCTAATACTAGACCGCCTCACAAACAGTATTTTCACATTTCTTACTCCCTAACTATATATTTAGATAACACTCTGAGTTAGACAACTTAAATTCTGTGTATTGTGTCTAAATGAATATTGTTTGTCCTACCTCCACTATAGACCATTTAAATTCCTAAAAATAATGCTGAAATAGAAACTACTCATCTTAAATGTTTGGTTTTAAAGTATTTGCAATATTTATAGAATGTCAACATTAATGTATGTTCTAAGAAACTCATATTCTTTTTGAAGTAGATATATATATATAGATATAGACATATTATGAAAAATAACAGTCTAATAAATGTTAACAATACTTAGTTAACAAAGTCAAGTGCATTTATTTACTAAATGGCATATCAGAAACTCTAATAAATTTTTCATACTTATGAAATTCTAAGATAAGGAAATAGAATGAAGCAAATCCAAAATAACCAGGAATTTTAAAAAAATTATAAGTTTTCTATGTCTTGTGTAGAATTCATTGTGCTAATATGGTCCTAGATAGAAAAAATGCAAAAGACGAAGTTCTTATATAGGTGTTTGGGGTTTTGGATCAATTGTATTAAAATTTGGGTTTCTGGATTAATAATTTATCTTCTGTGTTACTGAGTTCATTTTATTGAACATACATTTAAGTACCAAGAACATTCTGTGCAGTTATCAAATAATTTGCATGGCAAATATCTCAAGTTCTTTAGTACTATTATTTTGTTCTCACTGTCACACTTTTGTCTTTTTGACAAATTTTTATAAAAGTTTCCTTAACTTAATTATATCCACGCAAATACAAGAGCCTCTATATTAGTCACTACTGTTCCAAGGCAACTGAAAAGGTGTGGTCTAGGGAATAGAAAATTAATCCCATCTGGAAATTCCAGATTTGGTTTACATGTATCCTATTGGCAGTGATTTATTTCTGTACACTGCAATGTCAGAACAATGACAAAACTAGTCCAGAATGATGGCACTGAAGATTGGCACTGTTATTTTCTATTGCTTATGACTCATGGAAACTGACAATTTTGTTGTCAGAACTGGAACAGTGATATAAGCTGGGAGGAGAAATTTGATTAGTTCTAGGTGATAAAGCTACTAGAAGGGTAAGCAGGGACTAGGCAAATTAAGTTACCTTACTTTTAAATAAGCACATTTAGAACTAGGTAATCTCTGAGTTAGCATCAGGTATGTTTCAGAGCTTAAAACCATGCATAGAAATGATTGATACTTTTCTAAGCCTCAAAATATTTGAAACTGAAACATTCAACCAGGTGAACATTTCAAGAAAGAATATTGCAAAAAAAGAACTTATCTATATGGCTCCATAATGATGTGGCAATAATGGTCACATAAAAATCATAATAAAAGGACATAATTTGATTCAATATTTTGCTTATTTTAATTAAAAGAGTATCAAAATATGTCTATGTGTTTCTACAAACAAATCCCACCTATAGTTCTGTGCCCCCATTATTTGCCTTCCCTCACATTTTAATAACAAACTAGTCCTCTCATTTCTAAGATCAATCCTCCATGAATATAAATCCTACTGCTTGTTACTCTTTTGAAGAAACTCCTCAATATTTCCTTTTCTACATTATTAGCTTTCTCTCTTTCTACTGTAATATTGTCATTAACATAAGAGCATGATATATCTTCCATCTTGACTTAAAAAAAATGCTTATAATTCCACCCCTAAAATCTTACATATTTTTCTCAGTAATAGAAGAGGGAAAAAAATGTTGACTACACTTTCCTTCTTATGGATGTATTCTTGAATTAACAATCAGAATTTTGTTTGTACCAATCCATAAACTTACTTTTGTTGAAATTCACTGCTATTGTTCCAACATCAGCTCTTAGACCCCAGCTCTCTTGACTTTTGGGGAGATATCACATTGCTGATCATTCTTTCTTTTCTGAAACAATATCATCAGTTGTTTTTTATCCCATTCTCTATGTTCTTATCTCACAGGTTGATTCATTTTATTTCTGTGCTGATTATCTCTCATCTTTCTCACATGTAAAATTTGGAGTACTTTATGGAACAGTATTCAAATTTATACCCTTCTCTATTTTTATTTCTAAGTAATTTCACTCAGTATTATACCTTTAAAACAATCATATTCTTCCCTCCCAAATATTGTTAGTTCTAACATTTGATACAAACCCCAAAATACTATACATGAACAAATTGATATATTCAACCTTATCAAAATTTAAATCTTTTTTTCTGTGATAGAGGAGTTTAGAGGAATAAAAAAACAAGTCATAAAGGGTGTTTCAAAAGCACACATGTGAAATGAATTTGTATTCTAAATATATAAAGAACCTCCAATAAAGCTCAATATTATAAAACAAACAAAGCAACAAAAGCTAAGCAAAGTTATAAACAGATATTTCATCAAAGAAGACGGATGAATAATCACAAATGATAATGGAATAAAAAGATATTCAATTTCATTAGTCATTAATGAAAAGCATACTATAATCATTAAATAATACCACTACATACCTATGGGAGTAATAAAAATACATAAGAATAAAAAGCCAACATTACTAAATGTTGGCAATATTGTTGAACAACTAGGACTCTTAACAATATGCTGATGGGAATGTAAAATAGTAGGGCTCCTTTGAAAATTTGGCAATTAAAAATATTATCACAGTCTTATTCCTTGGTATTTATCTAGGAGAAATGAAAACTTGTTCACACAAAATCCTGTGAGTGAATATTTATAACAGTTTTATTCATAATCACCAACAACTGTAAAAAGCCCATTGTCTTTAAGCAAACTAATATATCCAAACACCTCTGTGCTTCTGTACCAGGCTAAAATCCCTGGAGTCTGTTGATGCCTGATTTTCTTGGACACTGTATGTTGAATTCCTACAACAAATGTTTTACTTTCAAAACATATCCAAGCTGTTCTTATTATTTCTAGTTTATACTACCATCATCTCTCATCTAGACTACAGCAATCTATCCTGTCTGGAATATTTGTGGGGTTAGGGTAAGTGTAGAATAGAAGCTCACCTACCATATATTTAAATATTTAGAAGTTTAAAATATTCTAAATATGGTTAAATAGATTATGACAGCAAAGAAAGAACCAAGTTGCTACCCTTGGCCCATAGCTGCCAGTTTTTAGCCTGAGTCCTTCTCTTTTTACCACCCCCTACCCTTCTATATCCTGTACATGGGATCTGTCATACAAAGAGAATTAAACTTGAACATTCAAGTTTAATCCACAATCTCAGAAAGCCACCCCTCTGACTTGGGCTGCGTATACCCAGGGGTGGTTAAATATTTGTGTAGTCCAGGCACTACCAAAACACAGACTACTTTGTTCTAAGAGTTGGGGGTGGGTGTGTGAAACATTAAAGTTACTAAATATAAAGCTTGTTCTTTTTTCTGTGGTCTCTTTCTTAATGTGCTATGATGTTTTTATTGTTATTTTGTTTTTATTGTTGTTATTTGCTCATGGTGTTGTGAAACTTAATATCATTCTAAATAAAGAAAATTTAATTTATATCAGCATACATTTTCCCATTCATCTGTATATTGTGCATGCCAGTTTTAAATGCAAATAGAACACTTAACTTGTATGCAGAATCATAGTAATTAAACAGTTGTGATTTTGGCTTATATATGCATATGGTTTTTGTTCTTACCAAAACAGTAGAAATGCAACATATACAAAATAAACTGATGTTTTTTCACATCTTGATAAGTAAGAAAAGAATGAAAGGAAAAGGAACTATGAGTTGCCCTTTCTTTCTATTCCCTTTTATGTTACCATTTTTCTATGTACATGGTTGGCTGAAACAAAAAGGAACAAGTCAAAAAAGATATGATAGAGTTCCTTGTTTTTCTTAGAATGTCATTTTGTTCTTTCTGCAAGCAAAACAAGTTCTGAATCAAACTAAGGATATGACTGACCTCTGTGGCTATCAGAGAGGTTATTATCCCACCATAACTCAGACATAAATATAACACTTTCCTTATTCCCACTTGCCAACTTGAAATCCTGAGTGTTGTGGGTCTGCTGGAATTCTGTGTTTATGTGGCATCATGAACTCTACGTGTGAATAGGGTGGCAAGGAATGAATGGCATGCAGCTTGTGTGGACCTCCTCTGCTTATCCAAAATTTGACTGGACTTCACTTGCAAAGCACAAGTTCAAAGATACAAATTTTAAGATTTTTAGAACAGTGACAGCACTGCATTAAACCAAAGCCTTCTGAGTGTGGGGTCCTGTGCCACTGCACACACAGGCTGTATGCCAATGAGGCTAGACTTGCATATAGCAGTGGAATGTTCTGTTCTTGGAAAGGCAAAGGGAAAATAGTCATGATAGATCATGATTTTCAGGTTTCGGATGCCTAGAGAATGGGAAGGAGAGATATCCATGCTGTTGTGGGAGTTAGAGATACCCTCTTTGCTCCATTGATTTCTCACTGAGAAAAGGGTGAGAAGGGTGCTCAGGGAGTGTTCCTCTTCCACTTTTAAGGACAACAGCCTCCTCAGGGGCTTTTCCTTTTATTTCTAACATTACTTTTATCCACACATCACCAAGAGTAATCTTTGAGTGCATGTCAGATCATTACACTCCTCTAGACAAAACTATCAATCACAATTCATGTCAGAATCAAGAACAAAGTCCTTATAATGGTCTACATTTCCCCCAATGGCCTGCTTGCATTTATTCTTATATTTGCCAGTCTTCAACTTTGCTTCAGTTATTTGGTCTCTTTTCTGGCTTTTGAATGTATAACTGAATTCCTGCTACCTCTATCCTTATTATTTATCATATCTTCCTCTTTGTTAGGTATTTATTATTAGTGACAGCAATTTTCATGGTCACTCCAGGTTACCATTGCTTTCCAACCATCCAATGTGGATAACTTGCAAAATAATCTTAAAATCACAAATATGAGGTCATCTGACATTCTACTGTTTTTTAATAGTTTTTCTTTATGTGTAAGAATCCCCTCCATAAAGAATGATTGATTCATAATAGTTGAAGCTCTGATACATATTAACTGTTAAATTAGTGGAAGTTATCATTATTGAGGAAACATCTGCCTGATGAACTCAACATTCTCTAACATGGGATGCCGAGTAATTTTAATCTTTCCATTGTAATGAATTAATAGATTTTCCTCCACCTGAAGTCATACTGTTTTTCTTACCATTTCCTTCCAATCCTTTTTTCTTCCTTCTCTTTTATTTCTCTCTCTCATACCTTCCTGCTCAGTCTCTCTCACCTTCATCCCAACTCAAATGGCATTTGCACAATAACTGTTTCATAGGGAAAAGTATCACAGATCTGGTAGAAATTTTAACGAGTAATAAATGTTAAGCAGTAATGATGCCCTACTGAAATCGAAAGGGCTGATAATCAGCAATGCAGATTAGTAGAGACCTACAGCTTCCAGGTGTGAAAGAAATTGAGTTCAGTCTAAAATCAATCAGATGGTAAGTAAGCTGTCACTAATAATGACAGAAACACTAACTTCCAGGATTAAACCCATAACTTCTTCGACTGCTGATACTTTCTTCTGCCTAATGCTTTGGGTTTTTTTGGTGTATGTGGGCATTAATGGTGGAGTAGTTGGAGTAACTACAATTATGCAGCTTTCTCACTAGAGATATTTTTTTCATTGTTTTTAACCGTATTCTACAAATCTCAAAGTTTACCTAAGTAACATAGTAATCTGAATGCATTTTTGTAATATTTGATAATCATTCTTGTGTATCATAAATATACTAAATACCACCTTTCTTTTAGAGTCCATGCTAGAGATTCCAAATTGCTTAACTTTTTAAAATAACATCAGAAGATTATTGTCCCAATTACAAGTTTTAAAACTGTCAATTTTTTGAGACTAATTGAAATTCACATTGATAAATATCTTTGATGATAAATAGATTGCCTTCTTCTATGTATTAAAGAACAGCTTGTTTCCTTTGGATTAAATTTTTATGATAAAATGCAAATAATTTTCCATTTCTTATAATTTATGATATTATTATCATATCCTGTTACATAAAATGACAATGAGCAAAAATACTCCTGCTGTTGCAATCTGTGCTGAAAAGCTTCCCCAAAATATATTGTCTCCATTCCTATCTGTAGTTATAGCTGTAGGAAGTAGAAATTTTCTCACAGTATTTGCTGGATGATGCTAATACTTGGTTATAATGGGCACTAAAAATATAACATGTGTTTGCTCAGCTCAAATTATAAACAGCAAAAGCTCTCTGAATAAGAATCATATGCTTTTAAGATTCATTTTTGCCTGTCAGTGTTTTCTGTTTATTATTATTGGCACTTATTTCCCATTTACATACAAATAAATTCAATAGGAATTGCTATATTCTACAATCAATATGATACATAATCCAAGTCTAAGTATAAATGTATACAGCCTTCTAACAATCTCTTTATGATTTGGAGAACTATATCTAACTGGGAGAATATAAAGTTTTAAGGTACACAACCCACAAGCTCAGTGTTTCTTCAGGCTTGAGAACACTGTGACCTCTTGGTAATTTATATATAGTTTTTAGTAATTTCCATATGTTTTATAAAGCTGGGACCATAACTTGGGAATATTATAATAGAAATAATATAATGGGATAATTTCTTCTTCCTGAAAATCCATATTGTTAGACTGAGGGAGTATAACATGGTGCTTTATAATTCTAGCTCTGGCTAGATTATCTATGTTCAAGTTGGCTATTTCCAATTATATGACCACAGGTCTCAATTTCATCATGTAAAATCCGATATGGACTGTATCTTAAGACTAAGTAAGAAAATGTGATATAGTTAATACTCCTAATTTCTGATACTACATAAATGCTCAAAAACATTAGATATCACAATGTTTAATTGACTTTAAGGTGCATTTTTTCTTACATTCTAACATTACTGAAATAGAATGCATTTTAGTCTATAGTTTTCGTTTTTTGTTTTTTGTTTTTGTTTTTTTTTTACAATTTCAGTGCAGTCATAGAATAATTGAAAATACATCAACTATCAAAAGAACTAGAATTAAAACTTAAAGATTGAAGGCATATTAATGTTTAAGGTCTTTTTTAAAAGATTTATTTACCTTAGAGAAAGAGCACAAGCAGGAGGAACAGAAGGAAAGGGAGAGAGAATTCCAAGTAAATTCCACACTGAGTGCAGAATGTAACATGGAGCTCGATCTCACAATCCTGAGATTACGACTTCACCCAAAACCAAGAGTCAGACTCTTAACCAACTATACCATCCAGGCACTCTTAGCACTGCTTTTTAATGTAGAATCTTACAACAATTTTTAAATGATTATTTAAAATTATTTTGGTTTTGTATGCTATTATAAAATTTTATTTTCCAATTTTAATTGATTTATATAGTATAAAATTGATTTTCATATTGACCTTATACCTTGTAATATAATAAGATTAGCTTTAGTATTATTTTGTAGAATATGTAGGATTTTCCATGTACATATTCCTGTAGTTCACAAATAAGACAGTTTTACTTTTTCCTCTCTGATAATGTATTTTTTAACCTAATGTTACTACAATAGTAAGGACATCATATACAATGAAAACATATTATTTCTGTGTTCCTAATCTTAGAGGAAAATTCTTCAGTCTTTCACCATTGAATAAAACAGTAGTTGTAGATTTCTCATAATGTCCTTTATCATGCTGAGGGAATTTCTATTTTTAGTTAAATGAAAATTTTTCTCATGATAGGGGTTGAATTTTATCAAATTTAAGTACTTTTTTGATATCTACTGATATAATTAAAGGATTTTTCTTTTTAGTTTGTGAAATTATATCGAATGGTTATCAACTGTCAAACCAAAAGCATTATTGAGCTAAATCCCAGTCATGGTCATGGTAGTGGGTATGTGTGTGTGTGTACACACACACACACACACATATACACACATATACATATATACACACATATATACACAGACAACATATATTTATGTATGTATATAGCT
This sequence comes from Mustela erminea, assembly GCF_009829155.1. Lineage (NCBI taxonomy): Eukaryota > Metazoa > Chordata > Mammalia > Carnivora > Mustelidae > Mustela > Mustela erminea. Next base: position 49,173,663 of record NC_045623.1, on the reverse strand, counting down.
ATATTTAATTTGTTAATATTTGGCTATGAACTTTTTGCATTGATATTTATGAGGTATACTACTACTTATTTTACATTTTTTGTAATGTCTTTTTCTGGTTTTTGATTCATGCTAAGACAGGCTTCCTGTACTCATATGGGTAGTATCTCCATTTCCTCTTTCTGTTTTCTAAATCATTTATGTAAGATTGATGGAATATACCAATTTAGTCTCTTGGATCTAGAATTTTCTTAAACCATTTTTTTGTTTAAGAATTTAGGTTACAAACTCAATATCTTTAATAACTAGACTACTGTTCACATTTTAAAGGTCATTTTATAAGTTGTTTTCTTGTCTATTATTCATTGTTTTTCAAAGGCTTTGTCATTTTTTTCTAAGCTGTTCTAGTCAGTTTAAGCTGCAACAATGAAACACTAGACACTGGGAGACTTAAACAATAAACATTTGTCATAGTTCTAGAGGCTGAGAAGGTCAAGTTCCAGGTACCAGCCAATATGATTTCTGGTGAGATTTGCATATAGCCTCCTTCTTGCTGTATCCTCACATGGCATAGAGAAAGATTATCTCCTTTTGTTTATTCCTAAAAAGGTTCCAACTTCATGATCTTACTACCTCTTAAAGGCTCCACCAGAAACTTGCAAAATATTCCATCCCAAAGCAGCAAAATGTACATTCTTCTTAAGGACATATGAAATAAACCTAACCAAAGAGGTAAGATATCCGTACTCTAAAAACTATAGAACACTTATGAAAGAAATTGAGGAAGACGTAAAGAAGTGGAAAAATATTCCATTCTCATGGATTGGAAGAATAAATATTTCTAAAATGTCTATGCTACCTAGAGAAATCTATGAATTCAATGCAATCTTTATCAAAATACTATCAACTTTTCTCATAGAGATGGAATAAATAATTCTAAAATCTGTATAGAACTGGATAAGACCCCAAATAGCCAGAGGAATGTTGAAAAAGAAAACCAAAGCTGGTGGCATCCCAATGTCAGACTTCAAGCTCTATTACAAAGTTATAATCATCAAGAATGTATGGTACTAGCAAACAAAACAAAACAAAACAAAAACAAAAAAAAACCTGACACATAGCTCAATGGTATAAAATAGAGAACCCAGACATGGACCCTCAACTTTATGATTAATCTTTGGCAAAGCAGAAAAGAATATCCAATGTAAAAAAGACTGTCGTTTCCAGTCCACAATAAATTGTGCTGGGAAAATTGGACAGCCACATGTAGTAGAATGAAACCGGACCACTGTATTATACTATACACAAAAATAAACTCAAAATGGATGAAAGACCATGAGACAAGAATCCATCAAAATCCTAGAGGAGAACAGATGAAGCAATCTCTTTTACTTCAACTGCAGCAACTCCTTGCAAGATATGTCTCCAAAGGCAAAAGAAACAAAAGTAAAAATCTACTATTGGGACTTCATCAAGATAAAAGTCTTCTGCACAGGAAAGGAAACAGTCAACAAAACTAAAAGGCAACGTATGAAATGGTTGAAGATTTTTGCAAATGACATACCAGATAAAGGACTAGTATCAAATATCTATAAAAAAACTTCTCAGACTCAACACCCAAAAAACACAGAATCCAGTCAAGAAATAGGCAGAAGACATGAACAGACATTTCTCCAAAGAAGACATAAAAGTGGCCAACAGACACAGGAAAATATGCTCTACATCACCTGGCATCAGGGAAATAGAAATCAAAACCACAATGAAATACCACCTCACACCTGTCAGAATGGCGAAAATTAACAAGACAGGAAACAGCAAATGTTTGTGAGGATGCAGAGAAAGGGGAACCCGCTTCAACTATTGGTGGGAATGCAAGCTGGTACAGCTGCTTTGGAAAATGGTATGGAGTTTCCTCAAGAAATTAAAAATAGAGCTACCCTATGACCTGGCAATTGTACTACTAGGTATCTACCCCAATGATAAAAATGGATTGATCTGAAAGGTCATCTGCACTCCAAATTTTAAAGCAGCAATTTCCACAACAACCAAATTGTAGGAAAAGCCAAGACATCCATCAACAAGTGAATGAATAAAGATGTGAGGGGGGAAATATATATATATATGTATGTATGTGTGTGTGTGTGTGTGTGTGTATTAGCCATCAGAAAGGATGACCACTTAACATTCACAGAGATTCTTAACCTAACACTTCATTCATTTCTGTGAACTTCCCTTCAGATTAGAGGGTCAATTAACACTGTTACTCAGATATTATGGCACTGATTGAGGCACATGTGTAATCGTGTTCCAAAAAGATAGTTCATAACTATGCCTTCTGGATAACCACTGCACTGTATTCTTTTTTTTTTTTTTTCCTTTTTCATTCACTTGTACCAAATGACAGACCAAGTTATAAACCTATAGAAAAATTGGAAGAAAACAGGGAAGAAGAAGTTTTGCTTGAGCCTTGAGCTCAATTTACAAGTTGTCATGGTACATTATAAAAAGTCCTGCACTAGTATAAAAAGACAAGTCAGAGTAGTAATTTATTTATCATTTGCTTGTGTGCATAAATCCCCTAGCAACTCCACATGAGCAATGACCAGACCAAAATAAGATTATAAGCCTCTAATAGTATGATTCTCTCCACATGATAAAACTTGCCATGGTTTGTATTCTTGAATTCCTTCCATCTCCCACCTACATGAGGTCTCCATAAGATAATGCTAATTGTTGAAATATGAACCTCCTTACACAGAGTAAAAAAAAAAAATTTTTCCAGAGAAACAAGTAATAAAAATAATACAGAATCACACATAATAAGAGATGTAGAAATAGGAAAGTAAAAATCCAAGACTGGCAGAAAAACTCTGCAGTCCACACCAGACCCTAGAATGAGGCAGGAATTTCACAAAGAAAGAAGAGGGCTGTGAGGGCTAGTAAGGGAGGCACACAGTAAATGTCAAGTAGGGCTTATTCCCAGTGGGGAAATACTGAGAACATTTTCTAGTCTTGTGATTTGGAGCTCAAGTTAACAAGGATTTGAGAAAGAGAAAATTAGGAAGTGCCTGGGACCAGTGTCGGGGGAAGGTATAGTCCTTGGAGAATAACAAAACACGGTAGAAGAGAGTAGAGTAGAGTTGAGCTTTGGCAGTTAAGGGAAAAGGTATATATTGAAGGTAAGAATTCTATTGAAACAAGGCAATATCAAAGAATCATGAAGAAGTTTAAAGAAGGAATCTTTTACTCTTATTTCTAAAAGTGCTGAGATCATCAAAAGGTAAAAACATTCCTTTTTATTCTATTTTTAAAGTTTGCCTCTGTTTGTCATCTCAAGGGTTTCTGCTGTCAGCAGCAGTGGTAGTTATATGAAGGAACCTGAATACACACAGATATATTTTGAAACCTGTAAAATTTAACCTAAAGTACATTTTAGCTTTGGAGTGCCCTTGAGGTTGGAAATGATTTGCTCAGGAGATGAATAATGGGATTCATTACTAAAACCAGTTGAAATCTAACATAACCCAGGGTATTTCCTTGTTCAAGCAGTTTAGAGATTGTAGAGAGTAATACAGTCCCATTTCTAGTGATTTCTTATCTTACCCCTGAAGTCCTCAACAGATGGGTATTTTCTTCCTATAAATGAGTGTTGTATTTATGTTCATAAGTATGGGAAACATAGGCCAGCTCTTTGCATATTCATCCAACTTTCATTTATTCATTTTAGTTTTATGAAGGAAAAAAGTGTTCATTACACATGCTATAAAAAACAGACTTGATCAATATCTTATGGCTGTAAATAATTACCTATATATTTTGCTTTTGTTAATGTGTTCAAATAGTAACATGAGTGATAATGTTAGAACATCTATTAAGAGTTGATTTTCTATTTTTCATTCTGTTATATGTGCAATAAAATCTGTTTTATAAAATATAAATTCAATAAATTGAGTTCAGTGTTTTCTTTAGATTATTTAAGTGTCAGAGCCAGAATGTTTCTTCTGTAAGTTTTATCAAATAATAAATGGAAAAATTAATTATATTCATTCATAAAATTTTCCAGATAATAGGAAAAGAGAATTCAACTGTCTTTGTTTTGAGAGGTGAAAATTGATATAAACACCTAATCATTATGGTGTAAAAAAGTTGTAGGCCAATTTATCTATGAATACACGTAAAAGTGAATCTCAAGAATCTGTATTTAGGAAGCTCTAATAAGGGACAATTGCCACATTTAACCAAACCAAACCAAGCCAAACCAAGCACTACAACCTCAGAATATTAAAGTGACTTGTTCTAGTCCTACTTGTCAAAGTTTAGATCAAAACCCATGAATTGATGTCCAATAGTAGGCTTTTCAATTCTATGCGTGGATCAGTTAGGATAAGTATGTCACTTCTGCAAGTCAACTCACAAGCACTATGTTTTAACACATTTAACACTGGTTTGCAGCTTACCTAAACTGACAAATGCTGACAGACTTCCACCTGGGGGATTAAGGCCTACTGGCAGCTTCCATCATGTGTCTCTTTCATTCTCTAGGGCATTTTGTCCTATGCATCCAGTTAACAGAAAGAAATAAGAAACAGAAAAACTCATATTATTCTTAACTATCATAGCAAATGTGACATTAATCACTTAAGGTCTCATTTCATTTCTGAAAAGTAGTCAAATGATTTCAAGGGACCCAGAATGGGGTCTGGGAAGTGGAATCCCTAACAGCTCCACAAAGATTGTCATGAAATGCTATCTCTTTATGGTAACCATATAGTGTTCTATTTTATACTTGTCCTGTTTAAGTCTACTTATTATCATCCAATCCAGGGCACTTTAATAGTGTTTCTCAAAAGCATCCTAGTTTGAGTGATAGATTTTATGATCATCCTATGTTTATTACAATGCTTTTAGAAAACTGCAGATTTCTAAACTGTTGTTTGAATTTGGCTTGGTTTAATATATAAAAAGGAAGTGACTATGCCAACATTATAATTATATTATTAACATACTGTTAATACTGAAAATAGTTAACAACTCTGGTGATCCAGAATGTTGTGGCAATTTAAAAAAATACTTTCCAGACATATTTAAAAATAAAATTTTCAAAACAATTGTATCAAACTTGTATCATAAATTTATCAAAATAGCATGATGGGTTTTTTGGACGCTAGTTAATAAAGTTTTGAACAAATTCATGCATAGGTCAGTGAAACATAGCTCTTCCATGGTACAGTGAATATTTTAAGAACATGCTGGAAGAAATTTAAATCCACAATATAAGAATGCCTCAAAGAAGAAAGATTACTGAGGTAGTCTACCATCTGAGGGTGAAAGAATTGGAAGTATGTCCCTTTGTAGTTCCCTACAGTGCCATAGTACTATAATAAATTCTCCTGCAAAGCACGATTTGAATTTACAAGAATGTTTTAAAATGATATGGTAAAGCAAGTGAGGATGTAGTAATAGGACCCTCTAAGCAGTGAGATGTCTGATATCCTGAATACTAGTATTCTTTGATATCATGTAAAATCTGCTTATGAAATCTGAGAAATAGAACTTAACATGCCAAAGTGTTGAGATCTGAGGGTAAAGGCAATAATATTCTATCTTTTGAAATATAATAAAAACTATACTTCACTGAAGTCCAATTATCAACTTGGAGGAATAATACTACTTTTCTATGTTAAAATAACAAGTAAAATACAACATGAACTTTCAAAATTCCTTGGACAGGTGCATGTGTAATTTAATAATATGTCTTTATTATACATTTTTTGGAATAAAAAAGTATTCAATATGAACATGGTAGATATGATCCATTTAACTTATTTTCTTTGCAGTCTGCCCATCCTTACCCCAATGCCCCATTTGCCCTTCATCCTTATCCCAAAATAAAATAAACATAGCTGTCAGATGTCAATGTCATAATGAAGACATTAAAAATCTTTAATGTTTTGAACTCCAAAATAACAGGCTAACCAGCACATTCTTAGCTGAAACCCCTTAAATTCTTAAATGTACTCTTTAATAGCAAATGTTCCAAAAACTTCCTAATAATGACCCATACCACAGAAAAGGAAAACAAGTAGAAATGGATGTCTTCATTCTTTTAATGTCAAAAATTTTTCTTATTTTTAATATCATGGTAAGTTTTATAATCTATTACTTTTAATGCCCTAAGATTTGCACATTTCCAAAGCTTCATGACTGTCTTTTGGAATTACTGTCCATTATACCCACTCTTATTCACCAAGATATCATTAATTATCCTCTGAAATCTGAGACTCTTTAATTAGAAATAATTTTATGTGTTGCTTAGAAAAATGCTACTGGGACATATAAGGCAACATAAGCATAAAATAGAATTTTATATGTATAAGATGTTTTATGTAAGTTTCATGGTAACTACAGAGCGATGCCTATAATGGATTCACAAAATAGGAAGAGAAGAGAATCAGAGCAAACCACCATGGAAAAATACCAATTTACAAAGGAAGGTAATAGATAGGAAGAAGGGGGAAACGGCAGAGCCAAAAAAAAAAAAAAAAAAGTAATAAGATTAATAACAATTAGTAACATGGCTTTAGTAAGTCCCCTACCTATCAATAACGACTCTAAATATAAATGAATTGAATTCTTTAATAAAAAGGCCAAGAGAGGCTGGATGGTTAAAAGAAGATCCAACTATATGTTTCCTATGAGAGATTCATTTCAGCCAGCTTTAAGGACACATATTGCTCAAAGTAAAGGAATGCAAAAAAAAAAAAAAAAAAAAAAAGAAAGAAAAAGAAAAAGAAAAGATAATCCATCCAAGTGGAACCCAAAAGGATGGACACCTACATTTATAAGAGACAAGAGACTCTGAAGCAAAAATATGAACATGAGACAAAGATTTTATAATAGCAAAGGGGTTAAATTATCAGTTATAAATATTGTAAATATATGCACTCCAAGTTACAATACCTGAATATATTAAGCAAATACTAGCAGATCTAACCAATAATAATAGGAGACATCAAAACCTTATCTTCAACAATGGATATATCATCCAGGCAGAATATCAAAAGAAATAGAGACCAGAGAAACAACAAAAAAGATCAATAAAATTGAGGCTCTTTTTTAAAAAGATGACCAAAGTGACAAACTTTTTAACTAGATTAAGAAAATAAGAGAGAAGATTTGATCATAAAAGAATAATTATATAGATAATAGATTAAAAATCAGAAATGAAAAAGGAGATAGTCCAATAGATATTATAAAAGTAAACACAGAATCATAAATAATTTCCATGAACAATTATATGCCAACAAATTAGAAAACCTAGAAAAAATTGATAAATTCCTTGAAACATACATCTTATCAAGAGTTATCACAAAGATCTAGAAAATATGAACAGATCAATGTAAAGTAAACAGAAAAGACTGAGTCAGTAATAAAAACTGTCCAATAAAAAAGAGCAGATGACCAAATAGTATCATTGGTGAATTCTAGCAGAGATTGACAGAATTAGTGTCAATCCTTCCCAAACTCTTTTAAAAAATAGAAGAGAAGGTAACACACCCATACTTCTTTTGTAAGACCAGCATTACTCTGATACCAAAGCCAGATAAGGGCCCTGCAAGAAGAGAAAACTGCAGACCAATATCCTTGATGAATACAGAAATTCTCAGGAAAATATCAACAAACCAAATTCAATAATACCTTAAAGAAATAGACACTAAAACCAAGTCAGGTAATGCAAAGATAGTTCAATGCATGCAAATTACTAAATGAGCTATACCACATTAAAGCTAAAAATCATATGATCATCTCAATAAATGCAGAAAAAGCATTTGACAAAATACAGCATCCTTTTATGGTAAAAATTCTCAACAAATTGAGTATTAAAGGAACATAATTTTACTTAGTAGGGCCTGTATACACATAGCCCATAGCTAAAGCCATATTTAATGTTGAAAACTTTTCTTCTAAGATCAAGAACAAAACAAGGACAGCCAGTCCCACTACCTTTACTCAGAGTAATTCTAGAAATCTTAGCCAGAGTAATCAGGCAAGATAAAGAAATAAAAAGCAACCAAAGTAGAAAGAAAAAAGTAAAATTTTTATTGTTTGCAGATGTTATGATCTTATAGGTTAGAAAACCCTAGATTCCACCATTTTATTGTTTTATATTCCATTATTCAATGCAATTTTGTCTAAACATATACATATCTTGCTTAGAATTCTTAAATCCCTTTAATAAATCTGGCAGCAGCTACTTTAAAAAGGGGTCAACTCTATGGTCAACTAATCTTCGACAAAGCAGGAAAGAATGTCCAATGGAAAAAAGACAGCCTCTTCAATAAATGGTGTTGGGAAAATTGGACAGCCACATGCAGAAAAATGAAATTGGACCATTTCCTTACACCACACATGAAAATAGACTCAAAATGGATGAAGGACCTCAATGTGCGAAAGGAATCCATCAAAATCCTTGAGGAGAACACAGACAGCAACCTCTTTGACCTCAGCCGCAGCAACATCTTCCTAGGAACATCGCCAAAGGCAAGGGAAGCAAGGGCAAAAATGAACGATTGGGATTTCATCAAGATCAAAAGCTTTTGCACAGCAAAGGAAACAGTTAACAAAATCAAAAGACAACTGACAGAATGGGAGAAGATATTTGCAAACGACGTATCAGATAAAGGACTAGTGTCCAGAATCTATAAAGAACTTAGCAAACTCAACACCCAAAGAACAAATAATCCAATCAAGAAATGGGCAAAGGACATGAACAGACATTTCTGCAAAGAAGACATCCAGATGGCCAGCAGACACATGAAAAAGTGCTCCATATCACTCGGCATCAGGGAAATACAAATCAAAACCACAATGAGATATCACCTCACACCAGTCAGAATGGCTAAAATGAACAAATCAGGAAATGACAGATGCTGGCAAGGATGCGGAGAAAGGGGAACCCTCCTCCACTGTTGGTGGGAATGCAAGCTGGTGCAGCCACTCTGGAAAACAGCATGGAGGTTCCTCAAAATGTTGAAAATAGAACTGCCCTATGACCCAGCAATTGCACTACTGGGCATTTACCCTAAAGATACAAATGTAGTGATCCAAAGGGGCACGTGCACCCGAATATTTATAGCAGCAATGTCCACAATAGCCAAACTATGGAAAGAACCTAGATGTCCATCAACAGATAAATGGATCAAGAAGAGGTGGTATATATACACAATGGAATACTATGCAGCCATCAAAAGAAATGAAATCTTGCCATTTGCGACAACATGGATGGAACTAGAGCGTATCATGCTTAGCGAAATAAGTTAAGCAGAGAAAGACAACTATCATATGATCTCCCTGATATGAGGAAGTGGTGATGCAACATGGGGGCTTAAGTGGGTAGAAGAAGAATCAATGAAACAAGATGGAATTGGGAGGGAGACAAACCATAAGTGACTCTTAATCTCACAAAACAAACTGAGGGTTGCTGGGGGGAGGGGGGTTAGGAGAAGGGGGTGGGATTATGGACATTGGGGAGGGTATGTGCTTTGGTGAGTGCTGTGAAGTGTGTAAACCTGGTGATTCACAGACCTGTACCCCTGGGGATAAAAATATATGTTTATAAAAAATAAAAAACTAAAAAAAAAAAAAAGAAAATAACTTGGATACCAGTGCTTCACTGATGATGTCAATACAGAAGAAAGACTTTATACATGTAAATACAACTTGAATATAGTCTCCAAAGAAGGTACTGCAAGCAGAGAGATCCCTGTAATAAGATTTACATACTATAATTGAAATTGGTCACACTTAAACTTCATTCACAATTGTTCATGGGGTTGGCATTATAAAACATTATAAAAGTCCATTCCTAGAAAATGGGTATGCATCTATATCTACTTACAGTGTTTATATAATATATATTTTAGATTATATTTATATACTTATTAAATGCATTACATCTGTACACAAAATGTATATTATATTTACATTATAAAACATTTATATATTTATAAGTTCTATAATATATAGGTATATATTTTATATTATGAACTTATAAAATATATATGTATTATATACTTTATTTTATATATATTTATATATCTTATATAAGTAAGTATATAATATAGAGGATATAAGTTGTTTTGGCACAAGCTCCCCAACTATTTTTATCCTGCACCACACTGGTATTTTTATTATAATTCATGAGCCCGCATTTACACATCATTATCATCCAGATTTCATTCTCTCTCTCTCTCTCTCTCTCTCTCTGTATGTATGTGTGTGTGTGTGTGTGTGTGTGTGTATATGTGTATATATATATTTTAAAAATTTTATTTATCTATTTGACAGACAGAAATCACAAATAGGCAGAGAGGCAGGCAGAGAGAGAGGAGGAAGCAGGCTCCCTGCTAAGCAGAGAGAGACTTTAACCCACTGAGCCACACAGATGCCCCTTCACAATTTATAAAACACTACACTCTTGATGTACATTTGATAGGCTTTGATGAATGTATAATTTGATAAGCATATAATATATGGTGATATAATCATTGTGATATCATATAGAATAGTTTATCCTAAAAATCCTTTCTCCTCTGCCAGACCATCTCTCTCCAGCCCCAGTTTCTGGAAACACTGCTATTTTATTATCCCCACAGTTTTGTCTTTTCCAGAATGTTATATTGGTTGGACTCATACTACATGTAGACTTTTAGGTTGGTTTCTTTCATTTAGTAATATGTATTTACAGTTTCCCTATACCTTTCCATGGCATAAAACTAATTTCTTTTTAGTGGTGAGTAATACTCCATTTAGGAGAGTCTTCATTTCTTTATTTATATCCATATTTTTATCTAGCAGCTTTATCTTCTGCCTCAGTGATTTTATATTTATTATAATCCAGATATTCTGAAATTGTATGAACAATTTAAGAATTTATATGTATAAAATTATTTATTTTGATATAAATTTTCTTCACATATTTTACTGAAATGAATATTTTAAACTAATTCACAATAAAATAGATTTTTATTTTTACTTTTGGTGTATAGCCCTAGGAGTTTTAATAGAGGTGTGGATTTGTGTAAACATCACCACAATCCAGATACAAAATAGCTCCATCATTTCATAGCCATCATATTTTAAAAGAATTTATTTATTTATTTGACAGAGAAAGAGAGATCACAAGTAGGCAGAGAGGCAGGCAGAGAGGGAGAAGGAAACAGGCTCCCTGCTGAGCAGAGAACCCAGTGTGGGACTCAATCCCAGGACCGGAGATCATGACCTGAACCAAAGGCAGAGGCTTTAACCCACTGAGCCACCCAGGCACCTGCCATCATTTTTTAATAGTATCTTTATTGTGTATAGAATTCTAGATGGAGGACTTTTATTTTCTTTCAGCATTATCTGATAGTCTATGTGCTCTATTTTCAAATCTTCTAATCATTTTTTTTCTAATTTCTTCTTCCATATATAGGAATAGAAAGGAAATCAAACAACATATTTGCTTATAAAAGCAAATCCAGTGTTTGGGGATCAAAACCTTATAATTTATAGGAACACCTTTACAAAAGAATAATACAAAATTTTAATTACTAAATTAGGTTCAGAGCTTTCACAACATTGTCAATATACTTAATTCCACATAACTGTATACTTAATGAAGTTTAAGTGGTAAATTTTATATGTAATTCACACCTATGAAAACTGCAATGAAAAAATGGAAAAGATACTCATGTAGAAATGAATTTTACTATAATGAACATACACATTTTAAGTTGATTTCTAATATCTGAAATGCATAGTACTTTTTTCCCTATTACTGTTTATTATCACAACAACCTTCATTATTTTACCCTTCGAGTGAGTTAAGGGCATCTTTATCAGGCATGTCCCACTTTGAAATAAATGTGGGGAGGATCTCCTGTTAGACATTAAACCCTTATCATTTAAAAAAATTTTTTATTTAAATTCAATTTAGTTAATATATAGTGTATTATTAACTTTGGGGGGGTAGAATTTAGTGATTCATCAGTTGCATATAACCCCAGTCCTCATTCCGTCAAGTATCCTCCTTAATGCCCATGATGCAATTACCCCAACTCCCCACCTACTTCCCATCCAGGAATCCTCAGTTGGTTCTTATAGTTAAAAGTCTCTTATGGTTTCCATCCTTCTGTTTTTATCTTATTTTTCCTTCCTTTCCCCTATGTTAAGAGCTGTGGACCTTTGAATTCTATCCTTCTTTTCCTGATAGGTCTTCAAAATCGAATGTGAAGTTTTACACAATTAAAAATTCCCTATGGCAAAATACATACATACATGCATACATACATACATATTTTTGCTTTTTTTGTTATTTGTTATTACTTTTTAAAGATTTTATTTATTTGAGATAGAATGAGAGTGAGAGAGCACAAGAAGGGGGAGCAGCAAGCAGAGGGAGAAGTAGGCTTTCCACTGAGCAGGGAGCCCAATACCGGCTTAATCCCAGGTGTCCAGGATCATAACCTGAGCTGAAGGCAGCTGCTTAACAAACTGAGCCACTTATGTGCCCCAATATTTTTGCTTTTTTTGAATAATCCATTATTTTTCTACTTTTCATCAGATTTTTTGAAAGTATATTTAAAATTTTTTATGAGATAATTTTACAATGTGTACTAGAATTTTTTCTTATTTATTTATTTAATCTTATTTTTTTTCTTATTTAAAATAAGAAAATTTGGTCTGAATAGCCTCATTTTCTCTATTCCTCACATTGTATGTATCTTCACTTTAAAATAATACTTTTGGACAGTGATGTTTTCTAAAAAATTTCCAAAAATAAATGAAAATAAAGAAAAAATAAATCTTCTTTTCAAGTCCCCATTCCTCAAATATAGCATTATGTTGGCATTTTTCCCTCCCCGTTTCTTTTATTTATTTTTGAAAAATATTTTATTTATTTATTTGACAGAGAGAGAGACATCACAAGTTGGAAGACAGGCAGGCAGAGTGAAAGGGGAAAGCAGGCTCCCTGCTGAGCAGAGAGCGCAAAGTGGGGCTGGATCCCAAGACCTTGAGACCATGCTCTAAGCTGAAGGCAGATGGGTAACCCACTGAGCCACCCAGACGTCCCATCCCTCCCAGTTTTTTTTGTTTGTTTTTGTTTTTTGTTTTTGTTTTTGTTTTTAAAGATTTTATTTATTTATTTGAGAAAGAGACAGTGAGAGAGAACATGAGAGGTGAGAAGGTCAGAGGGAGAAGCAGACTCCCCATGGAGCTGGGAGCCCGATGCGGGACTCGATCCCGGGACTCCAGGACCGTGACCTGAGCTGAAGGCAGTTGCTCAACCAACTGAGCCACCCAGGTGCCCCTTCCCAGTGTTTTTTTTTTGAAGATATTTTTCACAGTTTTTATGTTCCATATACAATTTCTAAATTAATATTTTATTAAGGAATATTATATGTGTTACCTCCTTTTAATAAACATTTTAGATGGTTGCTTGAGGGCAGAGAGAGTATGCCCTTTGCATTTCCCCCGCTGTTAAATACAGATACCTACTCTCACTAGGCATTCAGTTATGTTTGTTAACTTGAATGAGAGCACAGATATTTTAAGTAGAAAGCTTCTGGGATAGTTGATTCTTTGGCTATATTACCTAATATAGAAATATAGTTCAAAAGCTGACATTCAATAAACAATTGCTGAATCAAATGCATGCTGGCAAGTGACTACACTACAGAAGGAGATGTGCTTTGTGTACATGTATCCGGTGACCATTCTACTTGCTTTTGTCTTAGTCTCCCTATATTCACTTTTCACTACAGCATCCAGGATTATTCTTTTCATTTTATCTATTTTTAATTTAAATTCAATTAGCCAACATATAGAACATCATTAGTTTCAGTTGTAGAATTCAGCAATTCAACAGTTGCATATCACACCCAGTGCTCTTCACATCATGTGCCCTTCTTAATGCTTGTCACCCAGTTACCCCATTCCCCCCACCTACCTTCTTTTTAATTTTTTACAGATTATATATAATTATATATTATTTTTTATACACACACACACACACACATATTTGGAAGAGTAGAGAGAATGAGCCGGGGAGGGGGGTGCTGAGAAAGAGGGAGAGGGGAGAGAAAGAATCTCAAGCAGAGGAGAGACTCTCAAGTAGACTCTATGCTAAGTGTGGAACTGAAAGCAGGGCTCAATCTCATGACTGAGATTATAATGTGAGCCAAAGCCAACAGTGAGATGCTCAACAGAATGTGCCACCTAGGCACACCAAGATTATTCTTTTCTTTTCTTTCTTTATTTTATTTTTTTAGGATTATTTTTTTAAAGTTCGAGCTGATAATTTCCCTCTTCCTATACCCTCCAATACTGTTTTATCTCAGAGTAAGAACCAAGTCTCTGAAAGTGGTTTAAAAGGCTTTATGTGGTCCAGTCATGTTGGTTCTCTGATCTCCTCTTTCACTGCATGGGCTTCCTGGTGTTCACCCCCAATGGACTCTCCACTGTTTCTTAAACACACCAGGTATGCCTGCTTTTCTCCCAAGGGTTTGGCATTTGCTATTCTGCCAGGAAACCTCCTTCACTCAAATTATCTCACTCCTTCAAATCCTTAATGTCTCTGTTGAAATATGCTGAGAAGTCTTCCCTCCCTTCAAACAGACACTCCTTGACCTCTTTGCTAAAGATATAAATTAATGAATGTTGAATGCTATATCATGCAGTCAATGCTTTTTTCTATATAGTTTTCTCTAAAATTAGAACATTGTGATATTATTATTATTAGCTCAATGTTAAAGAAAATTAAATTGAGAAGTTTAGAACTGAAGGACTGTGCTCAAGGCTCCTATATATATATATATATATATATATATATATATATATGATATAAGATATATAAGATATAAGAGAAGAGAGAAGCAACACATCATTCTCTCAATTGATGCAGAAAAAGCATTTGACAAGATACAGATTCTGTTACTGATTAAAAAGATTCAAAGTATAGGGACAGAGGGAACATTCCTCAATGTCATAAAATCTATCTATGAAAAACCCACAGCAAATATCATCCTCAATGGGAAAAAGCTAACAGCCTTCCCTTTGAGATCAGGAACATGACAAGGATGTCCACTCTTGCCACTATTGTTCAACATAGTACTAGAGGTCCTAGCAACAGTAATCAGACAACAAAAAGAAATAAAATGTATTCAAATTGACAATGAAGAAGTCAAACTCTCTTTCTTTACAGATGACATGATACTTTATATGGAAAACCCAAGAGACCCCACCCCCAAAATACTAAAACGCATACAGCAATTCAGTAATGTGGAAGGATACAAAATAAATGTACAGAAATCAGTTGCTTTCTTATACACTAACAATGAAAATACAGAAAGGGAAATTAGAGAATTGATACCATTTACTGTATCACCAAGAACCAGAAGATACCTGGGAATAAACCTAACCAAAAAGGTAAAATATCTGTACTTGAGGAACTACAGAAAACTCATGAAAGAAACCGAAGAAGACACAAAAAGATGGAAAAGCATCTCATGCTAAAGGATCAGAAGAATAAACATTGCCAAAATGTCTATATTGCCTAGAGCAATCTATATTTTCAATGCCATCCTGATCAAAATTCCACTGGCAGTTTTCAAAGAGCTGGAACATACAATCCTAAAATTTGTATGGAACAAGAAGAGATCCTGAATTGCTGTGGAAATATTGAAAAAGAAAAACAAAACTGGGGGCTTCACATTGCCTGATTTCAAGATTGACTACAAAGTTGTAATAACCAAGACAGCATGGTACTGTCACAACAGCAGACACATCGACCAGTGGAACAGAGTAGAGAGCCCAGATACGGACCCCTAACTCTATGGTTAAATAATATTCAACAAAGCAGGAAAGAACATACAGTGGAAAAAAGACAGTCTCTTCAATAAATGGTGCTGGGAAAATTTGACAGCCACGTGTATAAGAGTGAAACTCAAACATTCTCTTACACCATACACAAAGATAAACTCAAAATTGATAAAAGATCTCACTGTGAGGCAGGAATCTATCAAAATCCTAGAGGAGAACATAGGCAGTAGCCTCTTCGACATCAGCCACAGCAGCTTCTTTCAAAATATGTCTTCAAAGGCAAAGGAAACAAAAGCAAAAATGAACTTTTGGGACCTCATCAAGATCAGAAGCTTCTGCACAGTAAAGGAAACAGTCAACAAAACAAAGAGGCAAACCAAGGAATGGGAGAAGATATTCTCAAATGACACTACAGACAAAGGGCTGATATCCAAGATCTGTAAAGAACTCCTCAAACTCAACACACACAAAACTGATAATCACATCAAAAAATGGGCAGAAGACATGAACAGACATTTCTCCAGTGAAGACATACAAATGGCTAACAGACACATGAAAAAATGTTCATCATCACCAGTCATCAGGGAGATTCAAATCAAAACCACACTGAGATACCACCTTACACCAGTTAGAATGGCTAAAATCAACAAGACAGTAAACAACGTGTGGTGGAGAGGATGTGGAGAAAGGGGAACCCTCTTCCACTGTTGGTGGGAATGCAAGTTGGTGCAGCCGCTTTGGAAAACAGTGTGGAGATTCTTTAAGAAATTAAAAATAGAGCTACCTTATGACCCTGCAATTGCACTGCTGGGTATTTACCCCAAAGATACAGATGTAGTGAGAAGGGTCACCTGTACCCCAATGTTCATAGCAGCAATGGCCACAGTCATCAAACTGTGGAAAGAACCAAGGTGTCCTTCAATAGACAAATGAATAAAGAAGATATGGTCCATATATACAATAAAGTATTATGCTTCCATCAGAAAGGATGAATACCCAACTTTTATATCAATATGGAGGAAACTGGAAGAGGTTATGCTGAGTGAAATAAGTCAAGCAGAGAGAGTCAATTATCATATGGTTTCACTTACTTGTGGAGCATAAGGAATAACATGGAAGATATTGAGAGATGGAGAAGGGAAGTGAGTTGGGTGAATTTGGATGGGGAGACAAACCATGAAAGACTGCGGACTCTGAGAAACAAACTTGGGTTTTGGAGGGCATGGGGGTTAGTGGTTGGGTGAGCCTGGTGGTGGGTATTATGGAGGGCACGTATTGTATGGAGCACTGGATATGGTGCACAAACAATGGATTTTGGAGCACTGAAAAAAAAACTTGAAAAAGATATTTCAAATTTTATTATATATATAATATCTATATCTTATATATAGAGAGAGAGAGGGAGAGTCTCACTCTCACTCTCTTTCTAGAGAGGGAGCAAATGTGATGGAATGCTCATGTACCCATGTGAGAGAACCCAAGTTCGGGCTTCACACTAAAATCTTTTTTTGGTCAAACTCTAAACCCTTTTCTTTTTATCATGCTTAGATATGGATTGAATTCAAATAGTTTAATAATTTTCTGGTAATTTTACAGCATAATTTAATGTTAGCTTCAGGACTATATCATTGACATAAAAGGTAAATACTATGGTTGGATCTTAAAATTCTCATAATACACCAGAGTATAAGATAAAACTTTGAAATTTAAAGGAAAAGAACTCTGATTTCTTTGTAACATTGAGATAGTAAAACTTTGTGAATTTGAAAACATTGTTCTCTGGGTTTTCAGGTCTTAACCTCAACATCTGCTCTTATAGTAATACAGTAGATTCATATTCTGAGATGTGTGCCTTGAGCCTTATTTGTAAGGTCTTCCCTTCCATAAACATTCCCTTTGAATGGCTTAACACCTGTTATTGGATTTGTAGTAGGAAATATCTCATAAATAAAATTACTATAGGACCAGAATAATTCTAAAATGTATTCTAAATTTGTGTCACATGCTTAGTAGATTATCACTTTTTTCTCTATAGATTTATATTTCTCTCTATAGATTTATAAATATAAATAAGTTTATATTAAATATATTTATATTTATATTTCTCTCTGTGATTTATATTTTAGGTATATTGATTTTTTATAAGAAAATTAATAAACCTGAGCTTAAGGCTAGATCTAGTTTCCAAACTCTTTATTCTTATAATTGTGGTTGACTGAAAAATGGTTATAAAATTTTAAAAAATATACTTCCCTTTAGATGATGATATTATGTGTACCTTGGCCATATATATGACAAGGACTTTAAATTTATTTGATAGCACAACTATGTTTTTTATGATCCTGTTATAGAGTGGGTTGAATATATATAAGGTCACCAATTGGGTTAAACTTAATTTAAATATACTTATTATTTTTCTAATGTGTATCATATATTTTTCTAGATAATTTTAGGATCATGTAGTAATAGGATAAAACAGAGAAAAGTTGACTGATCCACCAAAGTCTCAGTCCCATTTACACCCATACTCTTTCTAATGAGGACTAAAAAGCATCATATTGTAAGAGTCTTGATAAATCTTAGATGCCCCCAATTCTGCCAACACCAAGACTATTTGACTCCAAACAATTACTGTAGAATTATTAACACACATCAATAGGCACATGAACTTATCACTAACCTATAAGAATATTTAAAGTTTGGGATAAATAGCAGAGAGTTTAGTTCATCTGCCCAAATAAAAATCTTAAAAATGTGAGTGTGAAGTACGAAATGTCTTGTTTTGAAATCCATTATTAAGACCATGATCCAAATTGTTTATGTATCTTTCCACTTAATTTGACTTCTTTTGATTTGGATTAGCTTCTTGACTGATTCTGCATCCTCTGGGAGAAACTCTGAGCACTTGACAAGCAGAATGAGAAATTCAATTATTGCTATGTTAAATCCATCTTCAATTTGACATTTACCCTCAATTGAATATTTTCATTGAGTCTGAGCTCCATTAACCATTCCCTTACTTTTTTTGTCACTACTCACATCTCTCAGATTTATCTCTTACACTTCACAAGAAATCCTTCCATTTTAACAAGCTTAAACAACCAGCATAGAAATTCTTTCTAGGAAATTAGCCTATCTGACTCTATCTTCATATATAATGGATACAATATTTAGCTTATAATATTTTAAAGGTTAAGTAAGATTATATAGAAGAAATTACTTTAGAAAAATATATATTACAAAGTTAAATGTATTCTTCCTTGGCAGATGATAATATATGAATATTCACACAACCTTAATTAGATGATGTGATTATATGATTTAGAAAGTAGTTTTGTTGATACGGGGTTAAAAGAATTAATTAATGGTTAAAATATAAAGTGTTAAAGAATGAACCACAAGTAAGAAAATGATTTACAGAAGTTAACAAATTACAATAAAATGAAAACACAAGTTGCTCAAGGTGATACGCTATTTGTTAATTCATTCATCTACCCATCAAGAATTTACTAAATACAAGCAATATGATGATGAACAAAATAAAATCCATGTTTTCATAGAGGTTATAGAGTCCAAGAAAGAGCTGTTCCCAGAAAATAGTAATGCCCCTTGAAATACAACTATCTAATGTTAAGAAAACAACTGAGATCCTGAAACACAGAGAAATGAAATAACACATATAAGAAGTCCTCAATCTCGTGAGAAGTATAGGTTAAATCTAGTCATTCTAGCTAGCTAATTTCAGTTTCCTCTACCATTAAGATAATATGATTACATAGTTTTCTGCATCCCTTAGGAAACCATTTTCTTTAATGAAAAGTATACCTTTCCTTCAAAGAATTAAGAAAACTTCAAGAGGCACCTGTTTATGAATCATTTTTCTTTTAACCTCCCTTTCTTGAAAGATGTTATACTTCTATACAAAGATTAAAAACACGTAATTCTTGTCCCAGATGATCTGAAATCTAATAAGGAAGATAAATTTAATACATAATTGTAAGCAAATGTGATATATGCAATCTCATAAACAGGAAGAATGAATTCTATTGAAAAATGCAAGAAAGACATTGCATAGCATAAGGCCTCCTCTAGAATAAGGTTTCAAATAAATAGACTTTTCTGTTCATTCTTTTATACTGCTAATTTGAAATTAATTTTACCAGGTAAGTTATGTTGTGGCATTTATTCAATAAAAATTAATTTAATATCCACCATTTCACAGATTCTGTGATAATGACTAGGGGTATAAGAAAGAAAAAGACAACCTATGGCTTGAAAAACCCAGCCTAACAAGGAGGTCAAACAAGAATCAAATTCATTTAGCAAGTACTAGATGGTCTCTTACTACATGTTCCAGGCTTGGAGTAGAGCAACATTTTAATACATGAGTTTCTTATAATAAGAAAGCTAATTTAGAGAGAATATGGGAGGAAAGAAGTAGGACTGTAAAGTGACTAAGTAGTTAGCAACAAAAAGAGACTGGATCATCTGAAATTTATTCCTACTAAGTGAAATAAAGCACTATTTTTATAATTTTTCAAAATTTTATTTAAATTCTAATTAGTTAACATATACTGTAATATTGGTTTCAGGACTAGAATTCAGTGATTCATCACTTACATATAACACCCAGTGCTCAATCACAACTGTCCTCCTTATCCTTCACCCACCTCCCTCCATCAACCCTCAATTTATTCTCAATCTAAAAGAGTCTCTTAGTTTGCTTCTCTCTCTTTGTCTTTTATTCCCTTCCCTTGTATCATCTGTTTTATTCCTTAAATTCGATATATGAGTGATATCATAAAGCATTTCTTTTTCTGACGTATTTTGCTTCACGTAATATACTCTAGCTCCATTCCATCCTTGCAAATGATAAGATTTCTCTTTTTTGATAGCTGAGTAATATTCCAGTTTTTGAGTGTGTGTGTGTGTGTGTGTGTGTGTGTGTACCATATTGTCTTTATCCATTAATAGTCCATCTACAATTGGGCTCTTTCCAGAGTATGGCTATTATTGAAAATAAAGCATACTTTTAAATAGAAGATATATGAGATAATAAACACATTAGAAATTTGAGATTTTTTTCTTTGTGTGATTATTAAATGTAAAGGTCTGGATAAAATGAATGTTGTTGTAAGAAAATGTATTAATGAAATCTGCAGAATAAAGAAACCATGTAAAAAATAAGAAATACTAACACACAACTAGCAGTAAACCTAGGCACTCTTACAGGTGAGCTATTTTAAAACTTTTAGTAAACAGGGCCTTCATAGACTACTAAACTACACTAAGGAAACTTCCAAAGTATTAAAAGGAAAATAAAACTTTAACATATGAGGTTAATTTCAGGAAAGTAAAGATATGAAATGGTCAGCATAGGATCATTTTTAACTTATAAAAACCATTTCCTATGTTGACATATTATATTAGAATATCAAAGAGAAAAAAATAATATAAACATTTTGTTAGGTGACAAAACATTTGAAAAACTCAGCATTTACTTAATCAGTGTTATAGTTAGTAGTTTACTTTTTTCTGATTAATAAATACACAGTTGTATAAATATGCCCCAATTTATCTACTCTTCTGTTAAAGACATTGCCTGTAATTTGTTTTTGTTCATTATTAATAACAGTGCTATAAGCAATAGAGTACAAGTCATTTTGCAGATTTTTTTTTTCTCTCTCTTCAGTAGACAACTATTCAAAGAATTGCTGAGTCATAGGTTAATCCATTTTTAAGGTCATAAGAAATTATCAGGCTTGTAAAGTACATTTACCATTTGACCTTTTTAACTAAGACCAGTGATGTATGCAAGCCTATTGCTCTACAACCTTGCCAACAATTGATATAATCAATCTTTATATTTATCCATTACTGTGAGTCTGTAGTGGTATTATTGTGATTTTAGTTAGTAGTTCCTTGATAGTTAAATGGACTTCATCACTTTTCCATGTGCTTATTTGTCATGCCTATCCTTTTTTAAACTGTCTTTAATCTTTTGCACATATTTATTTATTTATTTTAATGGAGTTATATATTCTAGATACAAGTTCTTAGCGAGATATATGCATTGTCAATATTTTCTCTTAATTTATGGTTTGCCTTTTTCATTTTCTGTGATAAATAAAACAATTTAATGTAAAAGTTACCATTAAGTTTAGCTCTTTCTTAGATGCCTTGAAAATAGGACTTTGTTTCTTTTTAATGATTGAACTTACATCTGAAACTAATGATGTGCTATATGTTGGCTATTTGACTTTAAATCATAAATAAATAAATAAATAAATAAATAGATAAAAATATTTACCATCTGATTTTTGCTTTAATATTGTTGTTACTGCTGCTCCTGCTATTTCCAATGTAAGCTTCTCTCAGCTACATCAAAATTTTGTCCTGTTTCCTTTGTTCTCTTTTCAGTTACAAAAGATACTGCTTTTAAAAAGTTCTTGGCTGCTCCACACCAGGACTTAAAATTCACCACTTAATAATGAAAAGCAAGCTTGTTCCTTAAATCAATGAGCAGTCTCTCTAACTACAAATGAAGTATCCTCTTGCTGTTTTTTTATTTATGTGTTTGACTTTTTCCGGTATTACCATCTGATTAAGAAGTATGTATGTTGCATTTGATCTGAATTTAAATCTTAAAGAGGAGATAGATGCCATAACCTAGGAGCAAGTAAATATTATTAAAATCATACAGTTCACATATTTATTTTTTGTAATAGAATTCACTGTAGAAACCCAAAGTCAAGTTTATGTGAAATCTTTGCCCATGCCACACATATTTTAAAACTAATTTCTGATCCAGGTCAATAGTTCTCTCATGTATCTTTGTTTTTCCTACAGCTTTTTTCTTATTAAAAAAAAATTATTCCATGAAGTTATTATAATGAACTATGCACAAAACAGAGTTCAGAACTGTTTTAATAGCATGAGATCTAATGAAGAAAATAAATTTGTCAGGGGTTGTATTATGCTACATGTTCACATAAGATAAAAGTAGCTGTGCACAAATTACATTACTGTCTAAATTAAATATTTATATCTCATATTCTCATAATTTTTTAACATCTTATGTGCAAGTATGAATATCAGTCCTCCAAATATCCATGTCATCCTCTTTGGTTTTTATTTTATACATACTACTCTCTATATTGAATGATATCACCGTTACCATATTGTATTTGAATGATGTGTTCGCTCTTAAGATTTGTATTTTCATTTCTTAGAGTAGTGGCTACAGAAAGATGATCAGCCTACAGCTGTGTGAGGTAGATATTACCCATTGCAGAAGAAGATAAGATTCAGAAAGATCAATTTCTTGTCCCAAGTCATACAACTAGTTCAGAATTTAAACCATCTGTCTATGAATTCCATGACATTTACACTATGTGAGTGTGTCATTAATATAATGCATTAATTGAAGTTATATTTCATTACCAATGGAATCTAAAAATTAGCTATTAAGCTTATTAAAGCATTATAATTAAATATATAGAGAAATCAGTTACAAATTTTGGAGTGCCATTTCAATTGGAGCATGGTCCTTCCATAGTCCATGATTTCCCCCCAGTCGAGGCTATAATCTATGGGGGGAAAAAACAAAACAAAACAAAACAAAAAACCCACTTTTCTCTTTTAAGTTGCAGAATTCTCTACTCTAGGGTAATATATTGTCATTTTTTTCCTTAAAATTATTTTGTATACATTAAGCAAATGCATTTTGACCTTGTTTATGCTTGGTTAAAAATGAAAGGTCAAGATAGTGAAGGTACTTCACTTTGTAGGTGAAGCATATTCAGTATATATTGTTTGTTATGAAAAGAAGGTTGGAGGAAGAACAAACAATGACAATTTCTGAGGCTCTCAGAGTTAACAACAGCACCTTTTCAAACATCCTCATGATAAATGAACGGAGTGTAAGAATCAAAGAGAAACAGTGAGTAAACAGGGGAGGACTACACTAAATGTTTTCCTTTGCCTCATCAGATGTACTGTCCACATTTCTCCTTTCTTTCCTCATCCTTGCTCTGTGCCCCAAGAGGCTCTCCATGCCTACCACTCTGTGGGCAGATTTATGCCACAGGACTGTATAAATGGGTTTTCTCAATCCCTGACCTCCATCTGAGTGTGTCCAAAGAGAGTCACTGTAGGAAACAGGGTGTCTGGATAAACACTATCCTTACTATTTCTGCTAGATCTCCATAGGTTGACTACAGAGATTCTCTTGATTTTCACCTTCCTTCTAGATCATTAGCTGCTTACTCCCCAATCACTAATATCATTACCAACCTACTTTGTAAGGGCCTGTGGAATTTTGTCACATGAATGTAACTGGTCAAAAGTCCCAGCTCTGAGTCCTTCACAACATCTGCTATCAGAAGAATCCCATACCAAGTACTTTAGGGTCTGACTTATGGAGCAGCTACTAATGGGACCAGGTGAGTAAACCTGCACTCACAGAAGTTAACTTGCCTAGGGGAAAATTGGAGAGACAGTTAAGGGAGGATAAACATCCTCTCCCTTTACAGCTTGGATAGACTGTTCCAAAGTATGGTTTCTAGTATCAGTAAGCACAGAGAATTCCTCCAAGACCAAGAAATTTTACTTCCTAAGCAAATGCTCTTATTTCTCTGATCATTGTAAAACAAAGTAGGAAGCAAAGTATTACATAACTTTCTGTTTTAGAACTCCACAGCCATTTTTCTCTATCTCTGCTGTTATGAGATTGCACACCCCACTAAAGAAATAGCACTTGGGCGCCTGGGTGGCTCAGTGGGTTAAGCCGCTGCCTTCGGCTCAGGTCATGATCTCAGGGTCCTGGGATCGAGTCCCACATCGGGCTCTCTGCTCAGCAGGGAGCCTGCTTCCCTCTCTCTCTCTCTCTGCCTGCCTCTCCATCTACTTGTGATTTCTCTCTGTCAAATAAATAAATAAAATCTTTAAAAAAAAAAAAAAGAAATAGCACTTAATCTTTATATGAGGTTCTACTTAATAAGGAATGTAAACAAATTATGTAGAAAGATATATCACCCCTAATCAAGTCTTTCAAATATCATTTCTGCTATTGCTAGTCTTTGTAGCTTTGTAAGAGGTAGAGAGACATTGGTTTTTTTTTTTAACTGTTTTAACAACCATAGTCAATATTTCTTACCTTTCCTACTTTGTAAGATGACCTTCCCTTCAGCTCACCTATCTAAACTCCCCTCCCAATCTCTGTTCAACCACACTTTCATTTTCTGCACTGTGAAGACTATTAAATTTTTCCTAAACCATAATTTTTAATTTAAATTTAATGTGTTTTCTGTATATCATCTATGAAATTTAATACAGTAAATATTGCTTTATATCATGATATGCAAACACCGTTCACTGTAGAGGTAGTAACGTTATTTTTTTTCTTTTACCACTTATTTACCTGGGTTTATAATTGCTATACACACACACACCCACACACACACACACACAATACACACATACATACACAGATATATGTATGTAACTTCTCCCATATAAAAATATTTTCCACATAACTCTATTTTAGGGTCTTTCATTCTCTTACACCATATTAATAGATTATTCCCTAGGTCTGTTGCCCAGTGCCATCCTAGGATTTTAATCCTAGGATTTCAATCCTAGGATTTCACTCCTTGTGCTGTTACTTCTCTTGTTTTTTGGAAACAAATTTCACTATTCATTCTTGGCATACACTTTCAGGAAAGTAGAACTAATTGATAATTTCATCAACCTAATATTTTGGGAAACAATCTGGCAATTTATTAAAAATTTAAACATGTACAATATGATCCAGCCATCTACTTCTAGGTATTTTCCCAAAAGAAATGAAAAGTAGGTCCTTACAAATACTTGAGTATCAATGTACGTACCAACTCTCCAATAATAGCCCCAAACTGAAATCAATCCAAAAGTCCATCAAAATAGAATATATTATTAATATGTGCTAAAACCTGGAGGAAACTCAAAATAGTTATGCCAAGTAAAAGAAGTCAGAAAAGCAAAGTATTCACTGTATGCTTCCATTTACATAAATTTCAGAAACTTATGCCAATTCATACCATTTAAAATACTCAGAAATAATAACTAATATAGAGTGACCAAAAAAAAAAAAAAACCTGTTTGTGTAACAATAGAAACAAGAATGGAGAAGTATGGGAAGGAGGGGCAAAAGAGGGTTTTCCAAGAGGTGAGAGGAAATTTTAGATTCTATTCTTCCTGGTATGAAGTATTCAACATGGAAAATGTAATATGTTCTGAGATACTGGAAGCCACATTTCATTCCCCCTGAAACAGCTTTAGGACAGAACTAGTCTGAGTATCCATTGACTGAAAAATGAATAAAGAAGATGTGACATAAACACATCTACACACACACACATGCACATATTCACACAATGGAATATTACTCAGCCATAAAAATAATGAACTGTTGTCATTTGCAATGATATGGTTGGAGCTAGATAGTATTTTGCTAAATAAGTCAGTCAGAAAAAGACAAATACCATATGATTTCACTCATATGTGTAATTTAAGAAACAAAACAAATGAGCAATGGGGAAAAAACAAAGAAAGATGAACCAAGAAACAGATTCTTACCTATAGAGAACTGATGGTTACAAGGGGAGGTGGGTGTGGGGAATGGGTAAAATAGTAGTTATGAGAATTAGGATTGCACTTTTGATGAGCACCAGGTGTTGTATGGAAGTGTTGAATCACTATTTTGTATACCTGAAACTAATATTGCATTGTGTGTTAACTGAAACTTAAATATAAACTTAAAAAAAAAAGAACTAAAGTATCAGGAGATGATATTTAGCTCAAAAATTGAGCTAATGCATCTAGTAATGTATAAAACCAATAATAATTCTATATTCCAGGTACTGTATTAACAACTCAGTATATACTATCTCATGCAATTATTCTATAAGATAGCCCTATGAAGTAGGTATTCATTTCTCTAATTTAATGAGGATGAAAGTAATGCAAAAGTAAATCATGTACCTTGTCTGATGATATTGGTGGAGTTTATTTTTAGCTGATAAATTATGATTCTAGAGTCTGGGATCTCATACTTTAAGTATTATGTAAACTTCAGCATTACAAAAGATACTCTTTTGTGTAATTCTAATAAATGTGAATAGCTATCATGAAGCCATATTACGAAATGCATTCATTATGGTTTTTTTTTTCAGGGTTATTTTAAGGGCTTTTAAAAAATTGGATAGATTTTTAGCTGGATGAATTTTATAAAGATTTACATGCAGTGAGAATCAGTGCCAATCTCCTTTTAAGTATCAATAGGTATGTATAGCTGATTGAACAATGAAGGCACCTTTATCCAGCTCCTCATTCTTTTGATTTGATGATACTCTTCCAGCAGAGTGCTGCATGAGTTTTCACTTAATTAAATTAGGTTTTTTTAAAAAATATATGTTTGTAGGTATCTTGATCATCTTCTATCACAGCTGGAAGAACTGGAGTCTCTCCTAGAGACACTTCATTTGTATGTTATGGAATTCTAATGTATTTAAACCTATCTGATATATTTCTTTTCAATTTTCTGAGTTAATACATTTCAACTGAATTCTAGCTCAAGTGAATAAAATGGTTATTGGCTTACAAGATCTATGTATAGATACAAATAGAATAAGATAAATGACAATGTGAAAAAGAAATAAAATAGTTCACTTGCAATGCCAAATCAATAGCTTGCTGTTTTATTACAGAATATGGTAACAGAACTGTTTTGACTGAATAATTCATCTCAAAAGGAATATTCAACTTGTTTTATAGAACACACATTGAAGAACAGTTAAAAGATAAAAGGTTAATAGAATCTAGCTGCCAAGAACTAGAACATTTCTCTCCTTTAAAAAAAAAAAAAAGAAAGAAAAAACCTCTTGCCCAATTCTTGTACATTTTTAATTAATGAAGCTGTGGAAATAAGTCAGGAAACTATTTCTAGAATTCAGGAAATTAAAAATATAATTAAGAGTACATATTATCATGCTGTAGAAAGATAGTGTATCTGTCATCAAAAAGTAATTTGATCTTTCAAATCTCTACTCATGTACATACAATCAAATAAACTTGAGGAACTGAGGCATAACTTAACTCAGAAGAGGAACACATTCTGAAATTTCTATAGCCCAAGACACGCACACACACACACACACACACACACACACACACACACACACTATACCCCTTTGTGAAGTCATGGGGAAAAAATACTCGACATTTCAATTCTAAGGAATTTTTGTGTTTAAAAAAATCTGGCTATAAATTAAGAGAAATATAGCCATAAAATCAGATTTAATAGGGGATATAATGAAAATACATATTCCCTAGCCTTGTGTCACAAAATGAAATGCGGACCATTTTTATAATTAATATTTTACTTTTAAATGTTTTATTTACCAAATACTGATCCCCTTTTTCTTTAAACTACTCATTTTATCTCTAATCTGTACTTTTTTACTTATGCACTCTTTCTGACTTTTCTCCTTATAAAATTATTCATTCCTTTGTGCCTTACTCTTCTTGACAACATTATTTCTGAATATAGTGGCAGGACACATTTTTATGGAATACAGAAACATTGTTGCCACCCCGGATTTACTGAATCAAAATATGTGTTTTAATGGAATTCTCCAATGAAATTAGACACACAGAAGTCTGAGAAGTATCATTCAGTTCTACACAGTTAAATCTCTATTTCTTTTCCTTTATTTATTTGCTTAAATGTTTTTCTTCCTTTTTATGGATAAATCCCTTTAGATGTGCCAAAAATACTGAAGTCCTTAATCACCACTTCTTAATGCATTGCTGGCACACTGTACTTAATAACTACTTGATGTATCAAATGCATTCTACCAAATTATCTTTATTAAACAAGCTTAGCCTTTCAATGCTTTCAACAAAAGAAAGAAATTTAGACTCTTACTTGTCTCTTAGGAATGTAAACTCATTCCTCTGAAATGCATTCACTGACCCTGTGACTAAGATCAGAAACCAAGGCAGACTATATACCTTATATATATAGATATATAAGACCTATAAGACCTAAGAAATAAGACCTATTTCTTAGATCAATAGTTGTTGCAGTTGAAGCACCAAGGCTTCAATGACAAGCACAGAGGTAATTTATGGCAAGCTTTTAACATTATGGGATAGTAACATATAATTTCAAATTCATGTCTAATCAATGTGTGTATACACACACACACACACACATAAACTTTGAAAACATGTATCATTTGAGAACATTGAGCTCTTTTTTCCTCATGTGTAAAACAGGTATACAAAATGTAATCTCATATAATAGTGTAAAAACCACATCAAGGATAGCAAGCAAAATAGAATGGTAGTCTCAGCTATAATTTCGAAAGACAAAAGAGTAGACTCTCATTCTTCAGAGGAACTCAGTCAGAACAGAATATCTCTCATCCCTCATACGTTATGCTCAGGGTATGCAAAATGCAGTTTGGTGGAAAGTGAACTTATGAAGAACAAGAATATAGCAAGAAACATACCTAGCAACTAGATGTTGGTTTCTAAAAACAAGTCTTCTTGAAGAAAAGGATAGTTCTAAGAAGTCACAGGAAATATAAGCCTAGAACATCTTGTAAGTGCCAGAAAATAAGGGTCTGTTCGAACAAAACAAAGTAAAAACAATAAAACAACACACTACATCGATAATAGTTTACTGAAAAGACTCCAGAACCAACTGAAATTACTCCCAATGGCTCAAGTTGGATCACTTTGAGCAACAAAATAAAGTAGAATTGGATTCTACCCTAAAGTATACAATACATATTCCTGAATCCATACTGATATAAACATGTGATTGAATAAACAAATAACCAGGGAGAAGAATTCTTCTTCTATGTAGAAGAATTCCAAAGAGTTTATATACTCTCCTTTCAAGAAGGTAGAGCATAACTCCCCCTCCTTAAGTGTGACCTGTGCATAGAGACTTTCTTTCAAATGGTACAATATGAAACAGAGGGATAAAGGGAAATTTACAATGGAGAAACTTGATAAAAAATACTTGAGTCTGATGACCAAGGTCAACATCAACAGTAATATGCTATAATTATAGTATGTATCTTCTATGTGGTATGATTAAATCATATTTTACCTCCTCGGTGTCTCCCACAAAACCCATAACCTTAATCTAATTATGAAGAACACTAGAAAAATCAGTGTACATATTATCTGAATAGTACTCCTTAGCTGTCAAGTCCATCAAAAACAAGGAAAGCCCAATGAGCTGCCACAGCCAAGAAGAGCCTAAAGACTCAAGAAAATGTAGTGGCATACCTGTAATGGGATTCCTAAACAAAAAGGGACATTTGGTAAAAACCAAAACCTGAATATAAACTTTGATTAGTAATGGTGTTTCTGTATTATTTATTTGTTGTCATAAATGTAACATATTAATATAGGATATTGATAATAAGGGAAATTAGATGTAGGGTATATGGGAACTCTCCATACTATCTTTACAATTTTTCTACAAATCTGAACTTGTCCAAAAATAACAATTTTTATTTTAAAATGTAAAAAATAAAGCCCAGTTTTCTTAGCCATTTCATAATTTCAGCATTTGTCCATCCACTATGCTTCATTTATTTCACATATATTTAAGAAAATAGCAAATGGTTTCATTAATGAAAAAGAAAAATGACCAAATGTTCAGCAGAATAAAGGGTCTTCGAGAAGTAAACCTAATACTTATTTTTGAGGAGTTTGGGGAAGATAGTAGGGAATAATGCATGTGAAGCCAATAGCTTAAAACTGTATCTAGAGTGTTCACTAGGGATACTTTTCCCTAGTATCACAGGATTCCATCTCTGTGATTAGGTTGCAGTTTCCTATAGAAGAACTGTATTTGTATTTGAATATGTTACATATATTCTCTGGAGGATTAAATATATTGCCTAGCATATGAACGGTTCTTAA
The DNA here is from genome assembly GCF_009829155.1 of Mustela erminea. NCBI lineage: Eukaryota > Metazoa > Chordata > Mammalia > Carnivora > Mustelidae > Mustela > Mustela erminea. The sequence continues at coordinate 49,142,835 of NC_045623.1, read as the reverse complement.
TAGTTATTTTTAGCATAAATAGTTATTTTAGCATGAATATAACTGACCCCCAAAGTCAGAGGGAACAAGTCTGTCAGAAAGCAGGTCTGACAAGGGCATCAACAAAGATGCTAAGGTTAATAAAAAATAGAAAGGGGCTAAACAGGTGGATAACAAGGCTTGAAATTGTTGATAATGGGATGATATTAACAGTTTTCTAAATGAATTAATTCTAAAAAGTATCATTTAAGAAAATGATACTAGATTTGCTTTGGAAGCAGATTTTCTCATATCATAGTTGGAAAAAAATAATATATTTATAATTGGAATGTATCTGGTTCCACATGGAGAAAAAAATGCTCTTGAAATATAACCATACATATAACCTATATGGAGTCACACTGAGCAAGAATTATTCCTACAATTGTCCCCTCCCTTGGGTCATTTAAATGGTTTAAATTCCATTTAGATATTAGTCCTACAGAAGCACCATAATTACCGAAGATAAATGCCTCATCTACTTTCAAATCTTCATTAAAATTAGCTTTGTTATTTTTGTGGTGCCCAATAGCACAGCTATTAGAGTTAAGAGTCTGTCAGCATTTCCATTTACAAACTCTGTTTTTTTAGGGTTCATTATCTTTTCTGTTTTGAATTGCATTAGCCTGAAAATTAGCTGTCAGCATGAATATGTATTATATTACTTAAACTCCATGTACACATCAGTTTGGCAATATAGAAAGCAGAGATCAGTAACCTCTTTCCTCCTCCTTCATAAAATTCTAAAGGTGTGTTGACTGCTTGATAGTTTCATGGTCAGGGACTGATTGAACCTTTTAATCATGAACTTTCTCAGGAAATTGGTCCTAAATCTGACCTAATCATTTTAATATTTAAAAATTTATGAAGAAGTCAAATTGAATATGGACTGTGCTTGCTTTTCAACATACAGTGCATGTTAAAGCTTCTGGACCAAATCACACTCTCACATAATTAGAGATCTAGGAGAGGTACATTTCTGAAGGGAAAGAAGGAGATGTGTGTTTTGTGTTATTTCAGCCAAAGAACAAAAGCAAAGTAAATCACAAGTGTCAGTTTGTTCATTTCCTTAGAGCCATTTCTTCACTTTCAAGTGGGCAATGACAGGAGGTGATACAATAATCACAACAGAAGTAGCAGCTGTAGGGTTTGTGAAATGGTGTAAAAAGATTCTGGAATATGGGCTGCATGATATACCCCTTTTGTCCAGAGTATAAGCTATAAAGGCAATTCTGTTTCTCAGTCTCTCAATCTTGCTTTTGCAAACATACTCCTTGCTTAATTTGTCACCACCTGTTTTAACACTGAACATTTTTCAATTATCATTAAATACTTATCAGAAAACAAATCTCATCCCCTATTTTGCCTTTTTTTTTTTAATGAGAGGGGAGGAGAAAAGGTTCAATGGAAGAACTAGCCTATGTGTTATATTTAAATAGAATATGGGACATACATGATCCTGCAGAGTACTGACACAAGAAAAATATTGTCTCAGATGAAATGTTTGAGTGATAAAGCTATCACCTGATGTATCTGTAATTAACTTGGAAATTAAAGTGAAAATCGAAAGGGAAGTCAAACATATTATAATTATTTTTGCTACAAAATGTACCCAAATGTCTCAACCAGGGCTAAAGAGAAATAGTGGCTATTGTTCACAAAAGGAAGAATATGAACAAGTCCTATTTAAGAGTCACATACAAAATAACCCACCAAGTGTGAACATTTTCCCACCACATAAAGTAATAGCTTGGTTGCAAAAAAGAAAATACTTTTGTTTTATGTATTAGATGGGGGTTGTCAAAATTTATAGCTGAAGAATCACCATATGCAAATGCTCACATCTTATTAAAATAGAGGATCATATTCTGTCACTTAAATTATTAACCTTCCCAATAGAACTCTAATTCTTGCATAATGGTTCTTTCCTAATGTTGGATATTAATGAGTGCTTATCATTAGGAATATCTGATCCATGATGAACTTTGAGATCTTCATTATTATAATCTTCCCTTCTACATTTGACAGTCACACTTATAAGATAATCCAAACAAGTTGTAATAGATCTTCCATCTTTCCTCCAATTTAATAGAACAAATTGCAGTTGCCTAATAGTTCAAGCTAATGCACGTGATTTTTGAGACATCAATTCAAATAATGATTCCTGTGGATCTTTGTTCCTAACACTATATCCTCAGGACTCTGCATATAATGAGGGAGATAAGACATCCACTGTCCTTAAACAACAGTAGACACAGAATAATACAAACAATTAGTTATAACATGCTCTTTCAAATAAAATTATATGAGTGCACAGAGGTCAAATGAAGCTTAGTGTATCCCTCATAAAACAGGTGATATTTTAGCTATAGTGTTAATTCTTTCTTTTTAGGGGCAAATGAGAACATCCCAAATATGTGATATGTACCTAATGGATAAGTAATCAGAAATCAACTAGGAGCAAATTAACAGCAAAGAAGTAAATATTATAGAATAAGAGGGGTCATATGTCATAGACATGTTGTGCTATCAAAAATATTTTCTAAGTTTATAGATGAACAAATGTTCAAAAATTATCAAAACTAACATTTATGTCACACTTTGAAACATGCTTTTTAATTAGTGCTGCTTACATAGTGGCTGTTATATTGCTATTCCCATTTAACAGATTAAAAAATTCAACACACAGAGTTGAAGCAAGCTACCCAACATCACACAGCAATTTAAACTACAGAGGAGACACATGATTTTTTAACCAGACTCCTCAATACATATTTATGAATTTTTCCTATATAAGAGTTACTAAGATTAAGTATTTATACAGATATTTCTCAGTCTGTTCTAAATTGGATGATAACTGGTTTTTTTTTTTTTTTAAGATTTTATTTATTTGACACAGAGAGAGAGAGCACAAGCAGGCAGAGCAGCAGGTAGAGGGAGAGGGAGAATCAAGTTCTCCTCTGAGCAGAGACCCAATTCAGGGCTCTATCCTAGGATCCTGGAATTGTGACCTGAGCCAAAGGCAGATGCTTAACTAAATGAGCCATCCAGGTGCCCCAATAACTATTTTTTTAAATAAAAGCTTTGTCAAATATGGAATTATTTCTTGGTTTTTATATTGCTACTTATGAAACATGATTATGCTATTATGACAATTTCAAGAGTCACGGGTCTTTTTAAAAATTATTTTATTTTACAGAGAGAGAGAGAGAGAGAGCGCACGCCAGAGAAAGAACAGGAGCTGGGGTAGTGGGAAAGGGAGAAGCAGGCTTCCCGCAGAACATGGAGTTGGACATGGGGCTTGATCCCAGGACCCTGGGATCATGCATGACCTGAGCTTAAGACAGACACTTAATGACTGAGCCACCCAAGTGCCCCTCACAGGTCTTATCTATACATTTCAGTAAAAATCACCTTTGTCTAAGGAATACATTTTAAGATCTTCTCAATGTTTGGAATGCAGAAGAGTATATCTCCAGTGCTAACTTCCAGGACATTTTTTAAACAAGCTATTAATTTGAGTTCAAAAACTGTGTCAAATTATTGTTAAAAGAAATAAAAATAATCATTTCATTTAGTGATAAAATAACAATTCTTCTCTTCACTTATACTATATCTTCCACTAACTTCTATATTAGAAATTTTTATGAGAATTTGTTGATGGTAATAAATAATAAAAATGAGAAAGCCCCATTAATCTGTTAAAGCAACCACGCCAAGAAGTAAATAGCACTGGAATGATGAATTGATATGTAATAAGATCATAATTGAGCACTTGCATTTTGATATAAAAATTTTAGTTCTATTCATGTTGTAGACATTACACTTAGTATCACTAATTATTTTGAGGTTTATATTGTGATGTTTCCACTTCTGAAATAAGATAATGAGTTACACATCTATGGCCAAGGGTTAGCGCTTTTCAGGAAAGTAACTAATTGGCTGTAGGGGGAAATTGGAGAAGTAGGTGGATCCTGAACAGATAGACACATAAAGGCAACAGCTAAATTTATTAGAACTAGCTCCGGAAACAACATAAAGAAGCGCAGAAAAGATCATCCACAGCTGGTCAAAGAGAGAAAGCCAAACTGAAAAGGGTACGAAGGACAGAAAAGCAATCAGAAACCAAACCCCAGTGCAACTAACTACAAATGGGAAACATTGTAAGTGCAGTGGAGCAAGGGTATCACATCCCATTCTGGGCATCTCAGGCTGAGGACCTGTACTAGTTAGATGAGTCCTCCTAAAATTTGGCTTTGAAAATCAGTAAGGAATAACTTTAGGAGCTTTAAATATTAGTAGGGCTTGACTCTGGGACTGATAACAAACAAAATTCCTGCCCTTAAAGATCCAGTGCACTAAAGAAGAGCCTGAGACACAGCAAGAAGTAGCAGTTTGAAAGTGCTTGTGATATATCTGAAAGAGATTTACTGACTAATTTTAGGACATTTGCCAGAGGGACAGGGATATGCAAGAGAAATCTGCCAGAACAAAAGTGTTAGTTTTTTCCTGCCTTCTTCCAGCATAGAGAGCCAGATGCTTCCAGGAGCCAGTTATAACACTCTTTACCTTGCAAGCATGAAGTGCCCACCCCAGCATTTCCTTGCAGACACACCCCACCCAACACTCACTTTTGCAGGCATCCCTCCAGAGTAGATCCTACCCTGCCATACTTGTCAGGCAGCCCTGACATTGATCAGCACCAATCCAAACTGACATTGTCCTGGGGAGAAGAGGGAGGAAAATCCAAATACCAGCACAACCTCAGGTTCCTACAGATGGACCTCTTAGATGGCTATTCGAGGAATAAGCCCTGTCTTTGGGTTCCTCTGCAGCTGTGGCAGAGACTACTTGCAGATAGCAAGGCTGAGTACTAGCCCCTGTGACAGGTGCAGAAAGGGTCTCAATAAAACAGAGAGAAAATCTTGCCCAGTGCACGCACAGCAGGCAAAGTGAATCACTATAGTCAGTTGGGCAGAAGGTCGGCCCCACAATGTGTTTCCTTAGCAATTACAGCTTGTCACAATAGGAAAGTACATGTAATACACACAGAGGAGAGCATGTAGTTATGATGGGGGGGGGGGGGGGTTGTGCTGTAGGGAAACATAGGACCTCTTCTACATGAAGCCAAATTTTCCATGACCAGTAGACATAGATGCCCTATCAAATACATAGAAACAAACACAGAGTTAAAAAAAAAAATAAGAGGTAAGAGAAACAAATCCAAATTAAAGAATAAAGCCATATGACACAAAAATGAAACAGACATAAGCAATATGTCTGATACAGAATTTGAAGTAATGGTCATAAAGATAATCATTATACTTGAGAAAAGAGTAGATGAACTCAGTAATAATGACAACAAACACATGTAAAACATGAAAAGAACTACTCAGACCTGAAGAATACAGTAACAAATGAAAAAGACACTAGTCCAGAAAGCACAGAAAGCACCTAACAAAATGAACTCAAGGATGTCTGCACCAAGTTGTATAATAATTAAAATGGCAATAAGTAATGACCAAAAGAGAATCTTAAAAGCAGCAAGGGAATTGAGAGAGAGAGAGAGAAAGAGAGAAAGAAAAAGAAAAGAGTTATATTAAGGGAAACCACATAAGGACTGACTTTTCAGCAGAAACTGTTCTATCCATAGAGTGTGGCAATGATAAATTCAAAGTGCTGAAAAGGAAAAACAAAAATAAAAACCTCTATAACCAAAAAGACTCAACAAAGCAAAATATTATTCAGAATTGAAGGTAGAGAATTTCCCAGATGAATGAAAGTTAAAGAAGTTCATCACCACTAAACCATCCTTATAAGAAATGTTGAAAGGAATTCTTTAAGTGGAAAGAGAAGACCATAAGTAAAAGAAAACTATGAAGAGAAAAAAAAGTCATGGTAAAAGCAAACATGTAATAAAGTTAGTAGATTAATCACTTATAAAACTAGTATGTATATTAAAATACAAAAGTAGTAAAACTAATTATATGCACAAAAATTAGTCAAAAGACACAAAAAAATTTTTTAAATATGCAAAATATGTTATATACATAAATGTGGAATGGCAAGTAAAAATTTAGTTCATTTAGAGTGTGTTCAAATTTAAGAGACCATCAATTTACTATAGATTGCTGTACGCATAGGATGTTATATATAAAGTATACAGTGATGATGCCTACCTGAAGAAACAAGAAAAATCTCAAATAAGCAAACTAATCTCACACATAAAGAAACTACAAAAAAAGATCAAAGCCTAAAGTTAGTAAAAGGACGTAAATAATAAAAATTAGAGCAGAAATAAAATAGAGAAAAACTCCTCAAATTCAACATTCAAAAAAACAGATAATCACATCAAAAAATGGACAGAAGACATAAACAGACACTTCTCCAATGAAGACATACAAATGGCTAATAGACACATGAAAAAATATTCATCATAATTAGGCATCAGGGAGATTCAAATCAAAACCACATTGAGATACCACCTTACACCAGTTAGAATGGCCAAAATCAACAGGACAGTCAAAAACAAGTGTTGGAAAGGCTGTGGAGAAAGGGGAACCCTCTTACACTGTTGGTGGGAATGAAAGTTGGTGCAACCACTTTGGAAAACAGTGTGGAGATTCTTTAAGAAATTAAAAATAAGAAATTAAAAATAGAAATTAAAAATATAAGAAATAAAAAATAGAACTACCCTATGACCCTGCAATTGCAATACTGGGTCTTTACCCCAAAGATACAGATGAAGTGAGAAGAAGGGTCATCTGTACCTCAATGTTCATTGCAGCAATGACCACCATCACCAAACTGTGGAAGGAGCCAAGATGCCCTTCAACAGACAAATGGATGAAGAAGATATGATCCATATGTACAATGGAGTATTATGCCTCTATCAGAAGGGTGAATACCCAACTTTTGTATCAACATGGAGGGGACTGGAGGAGATCATGCTGAGTGAAATATGTCAAACAGAGAGAATCAATTATCAGATGGCTTCAGTTACTTGTGGAGCATAATGAATAACAGAGAGGACATTAGGAGAAGGAAAGAAAAAATGAGTTGAGGGAAATCAGAGGGGAAGATGAACCATGAGAGACTGAACTCTGAGAAACAAACAGGGTTTTGGAGGGGAAGGAAGTGGAGGGTTAGGTGAGCCTACTGGTGGGTATTAAGGGCATATATTGCATGGAGCACTGGTTGTGGTGCATAAACAATGAATCTTGGAAAAATGAAAAAATAAAATTAAATAAAAAAATAAAATAGAGACAACAAAACAAAACAAAACAAAAAAACACTACCAAAAGAGATCAATGAAACAAAGAATTGGTTCTTTGAGAATAAACAAAATTGTTAAAACTTGACCCAGACTCTTACGAAAAAAAAAAAAAAGAGTGGACTCAAATAAATGAAGTCAGAAATGATGAAGGACAAATAAAAACTGATACTGTAGGAAAAAAAAACTATAAGAGAATACTATGAAAAATTATATACCTACAAGTTGGGCAACCTAAAAGAAATGGATGAATTCTTAGGAACACGATCTTCCAAAACTCAATCAGGAAGAAATGGAGAAACTGAATATCCCAATTACTAGTAGCAAAACTGAATTCTCAACAAACAAATTTTTAAGTGTTCCAAAAGATAGAAGAGGGAGAAAAACTTCTAAATTTATTTTAAGGAGCCAGCATTATCATGATACCAAAAAATAAAACCAAAGAACAAAAAAGATACTCCAAAAAGTATAGGTCAATATTTCTGATGAACAGATATGCAAAAATCCTCAGCAAAATATTAGCAATCCACATTCAGCAATACATTAAAATAATCATTCCCATGATTAAGTGGGACTTATTCCAAGGTTGCAAGGATGGTTAAGTATTCATAAATCAATCAGTGTGATACATATTAACAAAAGAAAAGATAAAATTCAGTATTTATCTCAATAGAGTCAGAAAAGGCACTTCACAAAATATAACATTTGTTCATGGAAAAACTCTCAATAAAGTGGATTTAGGGGGAATATACCTCAACATAATAAAAGCCATATATAAAATATCCATAGCTAACATAAAAATGATGAAAAGCTAAATACTTTTCCCCTAATATCAGGAACAAGAAAGGATGCCCTCTATTACCACTTTTATTCAAAAGAGTATTGGACATCCTAGCTGTAGCAATCACACACACATAACAAAGAAACAAAAGGCATCCAAATTTTTAAGGGAAAATTAAAAATTGTCACTATTGTCAGATGACACAACACTACAAACAAACAAACAAACAAACAAACCTATAGGCTCTAGCAAAACCTTTAAGAACAATTAAATAAATCCAGTAAAGTTGCAGGATACAAAATTAATATCCTGAATTATCTTGTGTTTCTATACCCAAATAAATATTAGAGAAATTAATACAACAATCCTATTTATATTTATAATATAAATATAATAGAAATATATATTTATGTTTATAATTGTACCAAAAAGAACAAAATATCTCAAAATAAATTTAACCAAGGAAGTGAGAGGCCTATATTAGAAAAAACTATAAGATATTGATGAAAGAAATTGAAGATCACACAAAGAAAAAGATATACTATGTTTATGGATTGGAATAATTAATATTGTTAAAGTGTCCATACTATCTAAGGCAATCTACAATTCCTATCAAAATATCAATAGCATTTTTCACAGAACTAGAACAGATAATCCTAAAATTTGTATGGAACTACAAAAGACCTCAAATAGTCAAAGCAATCTTGAGAAAGAAGAACAGAGCTGGTGGTATCACAATCCCAGATTTCAAGATATGCTACAAAGCTATATCAATCAAAACATTATGTTACTGTCCTCAGAATAGACATGTAGATCAATGGACAGAATAGGGACCCTAGAGATAAACCACACTTAACAATGTCAAGTAATCTGTGACAAAGGAGATGATATTATATAATGGGGAAAAGACAGTCTTTTCAATAAATGTTGCTGGGAAAACTAGATAGCTACATGAAAAAAGAATGAAACTGGACCACTTTCTTATACTATATACAAAAATAAATTCAAAATGGATTAAATACTAAATGTGAGACCTGAGACCATAAAACTCTGAGAAGAAAACCTAGTCAGTAATCTCTTGAATATTAACCTTAGAAACATATTTATGGGTATGTGTCCTCAGGCAAGAGAAACAAAAGCAAAAATAATCTACTGGGACCACATGAAAATAAAAAGGTTTTGGACAGCAAAGGAATCAACAAACCAAAAAAAATACCTATTAAATGAGAGATGATATTTGCAAATGGTATATCTGATAAGGGTTAATATCAAAAATATATAAAGAACTTATATAGCTGAACACCAAAAAGAACACAATCCAATTAAAATATTGGCAGATATCCTCAGGAGACATTTTCCCAAAGACATATATGTGGCTAATGGACACATGAAAGAATGCTGAACATTACTAACCATCAGGGAAATGTAAATCAAAGCCACATATCACTTCACACCAGTCAGGATAGCTAGTACCAAAATGATAAGAGATAATTGTTAGTGGGGATGTGAAGACAAGGGAATGCTCATGAACTGTAAGAATGTAAGTTGGTGCCACCACTGTGGGAAACAGTATGGAGGTTACTCAAAAAGTTAAAAACAGAGATACCATAGATCCAGTAATTCCACTGTTGGGTATTTTCCCAAAGAAAATTAAAACACTTTTTGAAAATGTTTATGTTCCCATGTTTATTGCAGCATTATTTACAATAGCCCAGGTAGGGAATCACCCAAATGTCTATCGATAGATGAATGGATAAAGAAAATGTAGTATATGTGTGTGTGTGTGTATATATATGTATACACATATAGGTATGTACACACATATATATACACAAAATATACACATACACAATAGAATATCAGCTACAAAAAGAATGAAATTTTATCATTTTCAACAATATGGATGAACCTAATCATTTATTTTTTTTAAGATTTTATTAATTTAACAGAGATCACAAGTAGGCAGAGAGGCAGGCAGAGAGAGAGAGAGAGAGGAGAAAGCAGGCTCCCTGCTGAGCAGAGAGCCCGACGTGGGGCTCGATCCCAGGACCCTGGAATCATGACCCGAGCCGAAGGTGAGGCTTTAACCCACTGAGCCACCCAGGCGCCCCAACAATATGGATGAACCTAAAGGGTATTATGTTAAGTGAAGTAAGTCAGAGAAAGGCATATACTCTAAAAAAACCGAAACAAAAAATTCAGACCCATAAATGCAGAGAACCAGTGGTTCAGAGAAGAAGGGAATGAGGGGAAGGGCAAAATAGATAATGGGATTAATAGGTGTAAAATTACAGTTATAAGATAATTAAGTCATAGAGATAAAATGTACTGCATAGGGAATATAGTACATAATATTGTAGTGATGTTGTATGGTGACATATGGTGTGCTTTGAGTAATGTAGAGAATTGTTATGTGAGCTTTGAGTAACATAGAGAATTGTTGAATCACTCCATTGCACACTGAAATTAATATAACATTGGATACATTATATAATAAGTATTATAAATACTGTATTTCAATAATAAATATTAAAAAGTAATTGTCAAATTCAAATCAGATAGTGAATATGACCTTGTTTGATTGAGCTCTTGTTTTGTATGTGTTTATTTAATTCTTACAATAACTTTGTGAGGTATTTTATCAGAGCCAGGATTAAGGTGTATATAATTGATATACATAAATGAGATGATATACATAATTCATATACATAAATGGTCTTATATTACTGTAAATTTCAATATTTTTCATCATTTATACTTTGTAATAATTTTGATTTTTAAAAATTATGTTAAAATATTTGTATCTAGATTAATGTATCTGGAGGTACCATCTTTGGCATACAAGTAAACTCTAGTTCCAACGCTGTATTTTATTACCTACATTTTACAAATTCAGTTGAGGATTAAACGTCTTGGATTTGCCCATGGTCACATGGGCAGCAAATGACAAAACTAGCTTTATCCTTAAGTATTAGGCTGCCATACACTCATCTTTGCATTTCTGAGTTTTTCCTCCACTGTCTACCTTATACATCTCATCAGAGAAATATCAATAACTTGTTTTTAGTAAAAAGAATACTGGAGACATAATATAAAGCAATTATATCCTGATTTTTTTGTCATACCATGGCTCCAGTCCTCTAGATCCAAATGCTTCTGCCTTGTATTGAGGAAGAATGAGGGTAAAAAATAATTTTAAGTTTAGTTATTTATTTATTCATTTAAATGTTTGTTTAAATTCCAGTTAGTTAACATACAGTGTTATATTAGTTTTTGGTGTACAATATAGTGATTCAATACTTCAAAAAATAGCAAGGACCCATCACAAGTGCACTCCTTAATCCTCATGACCTACTTAACATTTGTATTAGCAAATATATAGAATACAGGTAATTTTTTTTTTTTTTTAAGTAGTGAAAAGGGGAGAACAGAGCTGAGGTATTTGGGAATATATGTATGCTCACTTTTTCCTTGGAGATTATTTCTAAGGAAATGGGTATGGCCTGGATATGTAGGCCCTCCATCAGCTTCTGGAAATCAACCTTAAAAGGTTGAGGTATCCCCACAAGGAAGTGAGCATCGTGTGCTTCCTCCCCTCAAACATTTAGAGGTGAGAGCTGATGCATCCATCTCAGACTATGAAGTGACTTTGGGAATGAAGCCTATGTATTGAACTTTATATGAAACAAAAATTCATGTTATTTAATCCAATATAAATTTGAAGCATATCTACCCTAAATGAACATATAATCATTAAACCCAGAGAAACATATTACTGGGAATGTGTTTTTTAAGTTTATAAAAAAATGAAAATAAAAAGTGTTCCATGAAAATTGAAGAGTTACTCAATGAAATAATTCAAGGAGTTTTCAGCAAAAATACTTCCTTTTAGATCCAGGCAGAATCTTCCCTGTATGTGTGTAAAGTGACTTCCCATTCTTCTAAATTGCCCTGTAATTTATCAAAGATCCAGTCCATATTGTAGCTCCAACCACACTGCTCACTAGGTATCTATAACTCTGTCTGCCTCTACCACTATACTGTGAGATCCATGAAATAGACATGAATCATTCTTCTGAAACTCCAGAGCACAGTACTAGCTACCCAGAAGCTCTCAATAAAGATTAATTAATTAACTTATAAAATTATTTACCTCTTTTTCCAATGTTAGTACCATTCAGATGTAAAATAGAGAAGAGGGATAATTTTCCTAATACATTTTCTTCAAATTATCAAGTTAACTGAAACCAAACTGCTATATATGGAATGAAACAACAAAATAATTCATTTTGTTAAATGACTTTACTGTCTCAATGCCATTGTTATTCTTCCAATTAGCTAGTAATTCCACATTGTTGCCTTTAATAATGCCTGAGCCCAGAAATTCTTTTTAGGTTATATCCATCTTCCCACATACATATTTCTACTTAGAAATAAAAGTCATGATAATGCACTGAAATAACTACAATTCCTGGACAATGGGTATAGAAAGGGTGGGATGGAGAGACTAACATAGCATTAATATCCTTTAACTGAAATCAATTTAGTATATTTTAATGCTCAGAATTTTCATTCTTATTCAAATGAAAATTCCTCAAATGTGCTGTCTCCAAGTGTGAACAAATCATTATAGAGAAAAATGTATGATATCTATTCACATCTAGCATATATTTTGAATTTCAAGACATGTGTCAGTATGAATGTATTTTTCTTTTCTGTTATAAATTATTTTTAAATGTTAAATCAAGTTTGAACTATAAGCATCATACAAATGTCTTTGTACTGCCTAATAAATTATACTAGCTAAATTTTTTTCTTAAATTATTTTTAATAAGTAAGAAAAGTAAGAAATCTAAATGGAAATGAATCATATGCTTGTACTATTGCTGTCAAAATGAGTTTGCATAAAAAGAATATGTATTAATATTCCATGGAGAGACCTTTAAGAAATAAAGAATGTGGTTATAGTATTATGAAAAGACTACTTTTCTGAATTAAATTGTAGGAGCAGTTTTATGTTCTTTTATTCTGTTATATTAGATACTATCAGATTAAAAATGCCAAAATGGAAATGCTCATATTAAAATATTGTATATCATATTTTAAAGAATACAGATTTTTCACAGCCTTACTTTCAACCCTTCCTCATTCTCTTTGAATTCTCTTTGAACCCTTCCTCATTCTCTTTGAATGGATCAAATACATTTTAATTCTTCTTTGTAGTCTTCCTGGCACTTTTTCTAGCCTTTGGGTTCAAACCGCACTCCTAACATTAGCAAACTGTTTGTGGTACCATAAAGAAAGGATACCAAGATATCAAAACATGGGTTATTTTCCTTAATACACTCTTGGAGTAATTTTCCCAAACTTTGCAAATTTTAATCTTCTATAATGTAAAACTGCTTCCAGTGATATTATCCTATAAAAACTCTATTGATTAATGAATTTGAAAAGTACATATTTAAGAATTATTATTTTTTAAGGAAAGAGGCAATTCTGAGTGGGAAATTTGGGCAAGCTCACTTAGGCTTTCACTGGAAAATTCAGTGGTGAAAATGAACATTATTTTGGCTCAGGGTCAAAAACAGTATTCAAGTGATATCATGAAGATGATAGAACGTGATGCTTTAGAAATTGGTCCCTCCCCAAAAAAGCTGTTGGGCTGGAAAGAACTATTGGAAATATCTGGAACTTGGCATTTTACAAAAAAACACTTGTATCATCCAGGAGAACACTTGATGAAGAAAGAGGCTGGTAATAGTCAGTAAATTCTGGTGTTTTGAATGGCAGCTATTATTCCCCAGATTCAGAGAAGGCAGTCATGGGAAATAGCTGCTTTTCTCTTTCAACTTGCTTTTGCCGGGGTGGGCAGTTAAGACAGTGTCTTCCAAAAAAATGAGGTGCATGTTTTGGTCTTCCCAGTTGATCGCTGAGAGACTGGCATAGAGGCTAATAATTTTTTCAATGTCATTACACTGAAGCAGTTTTCAGGTGGCATCTATCAAAGGAATTTCAGGAGACAGAACATTTTCTTTCTTTTTTCTTTTTTATAAGATTTTATTTATATTTTTAGAGAGAGACCATGTGGGGAAAGGGGCAAAGGGGTAGAGGGAAAGGAAGAAAATCAAGAAGACTCCCTGCTGAGTGTGGTGCCTGACATGGGGCTCAATTTCACAACCCTAAGATCATGACCTGAACCAAAACCAAGAGTCTGATGTTTAACCTACTGAACCACCCAGGCAACCAGAACATTTCTTTTTTATTATTATTATTTTTTTTAAATTTGGATTCTGTTACTCAAGGAAAGATCTGTCAGGTCTCTGGCTATCATGGTGACAGCGGAACAGAGACTTCAGTGACCACACATGACAAGGAATATAGTCTTTGGGGTGGGGAACAAAACAAAAAATAAAACCGCCACCACCAACAACAAAAAAAAAAATCCATTTGGAAAAGTCACTAAACAAATGAATAACTGCAGCCCTTAACATGAAAAAACAATAATCCCTGGGAGCCTGTGAGAATTCTGCTCCCCAGAGTTCCACATTACCATATTTAAAATGTTCCATTATAAACTAAAATTACAGTGAATATAAAGAAACAGGAGAGTGTGACCATTTCATTAGAAGAAGAAAAAAAATCATAGGAACCATCCCTAAAGAAGCCCAGACATTGAACTTAGTAGAGAAAGATCTTAAATTAACTGACCTAAAAATTCTCCATGAGGTAAATACCAAATGTACTTTTTGGATGATAATATAGTTTTGAAACTAGAAAGAAGTGGTGGTTACAAAACGTTATGACTGAAATTCTACTGATTTATACCTTTTAAAAAGGTTAATTATTCATGTTAATTAAGGGCACATATTCCATGGAGTACTGGTTGTGGTGCATAAAAAATGAATCTTGGAACACTGAAAAAAATAAAATCAATTAATCAATAAAAATACAATTAAAATGTTAATTACATAATATGTGAATTTCACCTCAAAACAAAACAAACAAAATCTGTTATTATAGAATTCATTATAGTAGAATATTTAAATTCAATATCAAATTAAAACAACCCCACTGGAAAGTCTAAATTGTGAGTAATATAGATTAATAAGTGATCTCATACATATCAATAAAATGGATAAAAATATATAGACGGTATATAAATTTAGATAATAAAAGTGGTCAACACCATACACAAAAACATGCAAATTCTCCCACTTAGGTAAATACAAAGTCAACTATCAAGAAATACTGAATGGAAGTGTTGCAAAAGAGATGGCCTTACACACTGCTTATAGAAAATATTTTGGGAAAATATTTAGAAAAAATTTAGGAAATTATATCAGGAATCTTTAAAATGTTTATATTCTTTTTTTTTTTTTTTTTTTTTAGTAATAATTTCTAGCCAAAAGAAACTCCCCAAGAGAAATAATCAGAAATTTCAACATCTTGCATGGATACTTAACACTGTTATTTTTTTAAAAGATTTTTATTTATTTATTTGACAGAGAGAGAGCAATCACAAGTAGGTGGGGGGGCGGGGCAGAGCAGGCTCCCTGCTGAGCAGAAAGTCTGATATGGGGCTCGATCCCAGGACCCTGGGATCATGACCTGAGTGAAGGCAGAGGTTTAACCCACTGAGCCATCCAAGTACCCCTTAACATTGTTATTTATGAGAAACTTATAAATGAATTATTAGAACATTTAAATAAATTGTGGGTAATGTTATGATGCAATGTAAAGTTATTTTTTGGGACACCTGGGTGGCTCAATAATTAAACAATTGCTTTTGGCTCAGATCATGATCCCAGGGTCTTGGGATTGAGTTCCACATCAGGCTCTCTGCTTGGTGGGGAGCCTGTTTGTCCCTCCTCCAATCCCCCTGCTTATGTTCCCTCTCTTGCTGTCATTCTCTCTGTCAAATGAATAAATGAAAATCTTAAAAAATAAAACTATGTTTTAAAAGGTTTTTTATGAAAGTAGAAATTAATATCATTCAAAGTAAAACACATTCTTATCAAAATTTGATTTTAAGTGTATACCAATATATAAGCACTATTTCAGATTTTATCTATAAACTTGTGTTTGGGTACATAGCAAAAAATGGAAAATGCAAAAAAAATAGTAAGTGTTTTTAATTAGTGTAATGACAGAATTATTTTTATGTTCCTCTTATTTAGGTATTTCAAAAAATATTTTATAATGACTCTTCATTATTTCTCTGATCAGAAAATAATAAACTATTAAAAAAAAACCCTAAAAGCAGGTTTCTGGCATTCATTAATGGCAAAGTAGTTATATTAGACTAACCCTCTTGCTGATAAACATTAACATCTTTGGACAAAATATGAAAAGTAATTAACTGAATGCATTGTAGAATGAGCAAAAGTGTGCAGATTTTTGGATAGTCAGTCCTTGAAACAAGAAAATACAGAGGATGAAATACACAATTATACAATTTTACCCTGAAAACACTTTCTCTTCCATGTGGCCATCAGAAGGAACTCAAATGGGAAGATGAAGACTTACTTCTTAAGGGGTTATGAGATATTATTTGGGGCAGCTGGGTGGCTCAGTGAGTTAAGCCTCTCCCTTCATCATGATCTCAGGGTCCTGGAATAGAGCCCCACATCAGGCTCTCTGCTCATCAGAGACCTTGTTTCCCCCTTTCTCTCTGCCTGCTGATCTGCCTAATTGTGATCTCTGTCAAATAAATAAATAAAATCTTTTTTAAAAAAGAGATATATAATTTGTTCCTCTAACAAGAGTTGGAAATTGATACAGAAAATATCAGAATGATAGAAATAATAGATTAAGAGTGCCAAAATATCCATAAAAACTTCCCTAAATTCCGTCACAGAACACAAAACTGCTTATTTTAGGCAAAAGTCCAAGAAATCAATGAGGAGACCACAAATAGGAGGCTAAAAACCCAAGCACAGCTATCAGCAGGTGCATATTATTGAAGAGAGTTTGGAGTTTGAATCCCACCAAATTTAGAGAGGCTTATAACACCTTAGACCATCAATTGTAATTCCAGAAGATCACATGTAAGAAGAAAAAGTCATATCAATGAACTAAGGAGTTCACAGTATAAATAAAGGCATAACTAAAATTTGAACAAAGTAACCAACATACAGATCTAGAAAGCTAGCAAATACTGAGAATTGGTGATTACAGTGAAAATAGCAATTAAACAATTTTAAGTAGCTTGTGATAATTCAAAAATACATATTCTAATTGCTAGGTCAGCAAACAAAAAATCAATGACAACCAAAATATTGTGAGCAGTAAGTCTATAGTACAGAAAGAATGACATTAAAATAAAAAGATTGGAATGACACAAATGAAGACAGAAAAAGAGAAAAAAGAACAGAGACAAAAGGATTCTTAAACCATACATAACAAATTTATGCTATAAGTGTAAATGGGTTAAATACTCAAAGCTTAAAGGCAGGTATTTTCAATTTACTGGGAAGTGGAATATAGGTAATTGATGGAAAATCAAAGGATAGGAAAAGATTCAATCACTTAATGTAAGAAGGTGGTGGGGCTATAACAATGTTAAATAAAATAGGCTTCTAGGAAACAAGTATCATCAGTAACAGAGGGACATTTCCTAATAATGAAATAATATTTTGATAAAGGAAATTCAAAAAACTTAAATGTACAGCAGCTATAATTGAGATTTAAAACATATGGAACAAAAATTTTCAAAAATACAGAGAGAAAGACAATTCCACACTCACAGTTACAAACTTTTAATGTCTCTTTTAGTAGGTGATAGCCAACAAATTAGTAAGAATACAGAAGATATGAACCATATTATTATCCAATGTGATCTAGTAGACATTAAGAGAACACTGTATCTCTTACTATGACGGTGCACATGAAACCTTCATAGAAATCTCACTTTAGGTCATAGAAGTCTCAAAGTACTTTAACATTTGAAACTTTACTGAATATACTCTGTAACCACAATGGTATTAAAGTAGAAATAATTACTATTAGGATAGCAAGAAAAATCCTAAATACTTAAAAAGTAACCACTGTAATTCTAAAAAATAGAAAAATAATGCAAAAATAACAATATGTGTGTGTGTATGTGTGTGTGTGCATGTGTGATTTATAGGAATAAAACTTTAAAAAATCCATCACTATTTGTGGAACTCAGCCAAAATAGTGTTTAAGAGTAAATGTATATCTTTAAACGCTTATTTGAAATCAATAGTCTAAGAATACATATGATTATGGATTGGAAAATCATTATTAAGACAGCCATTATAACCAAATCAATCCCATAATTGAGATTATAAATTATAATTTTATATATATTTATAATAAATTATAATAAGTATAATATAAATTATAAAAAATATAATAAATTATTATTTAAATGTCTCTTTTAGTAGGTGATAGCCAACAAACTAGTAAGAATACAGAAGATATGAACCACATTATTATCCAATGTGATCTAGTAGACATTAAGAGAACACTGTATCTATTACTATGACAGTGCACATGAAATCTTCATAGACATCTCACTTTAGGTCACAGAATTTTATTCCAATCAAAATATGGTAAACTATTTTATAGAAGACAAACTGATCCTAAAATTTATATGGAATTTCAATGTATCTAGAATAACCACAGCAATCTTGAAAAAAAAATTGGAGGATTTAATTCTTTACTAAGTACTAAGTAATTACTAATTTACTAATTACTAAGTCTTACTAGTATAAAGCTACACTAATCAGGACAGTGTGATATATAGAGATGGTACAGAAATAGGTTCACAGTATATATCCAATAGATTTTACATAGGTGCAAAGGTAATGCAATGGGGATACTTCAAAAAGTGGATATATAAATGACCCATGACACAAGAGAATATGCACAAAATCTTCAAAATCATTAATGATAAAGGAAATTCATGTTAAAATTTTGAGCAATTTTAAATCCTACAATGTCAAGTGTTGAGAATGTGAAGCAACTGGCACTCTGATACAACCACTTTGAAAAGCACATTAGTCAAATCCTATAAAGTTAAATATAATCTACCCTATGGCACTACTATGATATTTATCAAAGATATATGGAAATTTATGCCCACAAATCACTCATACACAAATGTTCATATCAGCTTTTCTCATGGAAACCAAATAGAGTTTAACCTAACTTTTAGTTTAACCTAACCCATCCCTAAGTCAAAGAATCAGCATGTTGTGATTTATTTATTCAACAATAAAAAGGAACATACAGTAATATTGCTAAATGTAAAAACATACTGTATGTATACACTCTACCTCTTGTACCAACTGTATAATTTCATTTATATGAATTTCTAAAGTAAGCAAAATGAAACTTTAGTGATAGAAATTAGAAGTAGTTGCCACTTTGCAGGAGTCAGGGATTGACAATAAAAGAGACACAAAACACTTTCTAGGGTAAAGGGAATTCTTTGTCAAAACTAATATTACTGTACAGTTAAAATGTTTGCATTTTACTTATACAAAAGATACTTCAATAATAAAAAGACACAGAAAAACTAATAAAAAAAAGCTTATTGAAAAAATATAGAATCAAATTTCTCCATGAGTATTAGAATAGAGGTTGGCAATATTTCCACTTAAAAAAATAAGTGCTAATATGATTAAAGGTGTTGGGAACAAACAAATCCTTAGGCAAAGTAAAGAAATTATGAGCTCTATCAGTAGAGTTTCAGTGGTCAGTTTATCATCTGCTATTAATGGATTTCAGTATTCCCCAAATCAGTATTTTCACTGCCCATGCACTTCATTACAGTGTTGCTTGCATAGTTGCATGTATTTTTCAAAATCTGTACCCCCAGATACCCCGTCTCTCATTTCCATGAAGTAGATATTTTATGAAGGTATAACATATTAAAACATAATAAAAATATTCTCTAGCTTCAAAACATCCACATTTAGAAGAGTAGAAGAAGGCATAATAATCATTATTTTAAGTATTTTCCGGAGATAGCTAGGGTTTTCTGAAGCCTTATTCATACCACTGCCAGAGATTAGTTTATTTGAAATAGGCAAGGTTAATTTTATAATCCTCCAGGCCCTTTAAATTCACTTCACCAAAGCAATTCTGCTTTTGTCTGATTTATACAGGGGCTTTGCAAGAGATTTTGTTTTAATAATGCAGTCTGTTTTTAAAAACAAATGCTATCTGTCCCTATACATGAAACAGATCAGTGGTTGCCAGGGGCAGTGGTGGGAAGAGAGAACTGATTGCAAAGGAATCCAAGGGAACTTTTTTTTTTGGCTTACCAAAATGTTCTGTATCTTGATGTGGTGGTACTTGCATAACTGTGTGCATTTTTCAAAATTCTTGAAGCTTTATACCGAAAATTTGAGAAAATTATGTGCATTTAACCCTAGAAAATCAAAGCTTGATTAAAACAGATGCTCTCCATTCTGATAAGAGTCTTCTTGAGAAGTTACATGTGAAATGGTATATGTTTACTTTTTCCATCTCCTCAGCCTTGATAATTAGCATGCTATGTATACAGAGTTTAGTTGGGACGCAGGAGGACATGGCTAAATACCTTTCATTTTTAAAAGTAAGTAAACACACAGTAAGTAAATAAGGAAGGAAGGAAATACTTTCTCCTAATATCATGTTCTGAATGTTCCCTATCTCTTACACTTAGCAGAAAAATGCATTGAGAAAAAAATTCTAGGAAATTACTGTCTCCAAATTCTTCCCACTCACTGCATAATTCATCAAACATGGCTTTTTTAAAACGTGTTATTTTAATTCCATTATAATCAGATAAAATTCTCTTTTTTAATTATTTTAATCATCTTAAGTCTGTTAAGATGCATATTATTTTCTAGATTATGGGTTATCTTTAGTAGCGTGTTTCATATGCACTTGAAAAAATATGTATTTTATTATACAGTTGGTAGTCTCTAGCTATCAATTATATAAACTTGATTAATAGTGTTTTGGATATCTTCATGGATTTTCTGAAATTTGTTTTATTACTGAGAAAATTGTTGAAGTCTTCAACTATACTTGTGGATTTCTCTACTTCACCTTCAGTAAATTGTCAGTTTGGTATTATACACTTTGAAGCTCTGTTTGCTGTACAAACATTTAGAATTATTAATACCATCTTTATTTTTTTAAACTAATGCTATATTTCCTGATATTACCTGATAGCTTTATTTTTTATAGTTCTCTTTTTATTTTTAACCTTCTATTTTAGGTGGACATCACAGACATCAACATTATAGACATCATAGATGTCTATAGTTGGGTGTGTATACCTATAGTATAGACATCTACAGTATAGATGTCTATAGTTGGGTGTGGTGCTTTCTTTTGTTTTTAATTTTTTTTTTGTTTTTTTAATCACAACTAACCATCTCTCTTAATTGCCTTTTTAGACCATTTGGTTTAATTTAATTTTTGATATGGTGGGATTTAGTACTACCATTGTACTTTTTTTTTTTTTCAGCATAACAGTATTCATTATTTTTGCACCAAACCCATGTGCAACCCAGTGCTCCATGCAATCCGTGCCCTCTATAATACCCAGCACCTGGTACCCCAACCTCCCACCCCCTGCCCCTTCAAAACCCTCAGATTGTTTTTCAGAGTCCATAGTCTCCCATGGTTCACCTCCCCTTCCAATTTCCCTCAACTCCCTTCTAACTCCCCATGTCCTCCATGCTATTTGTTATGCTCCAAAAATAAGTGAAACCATATAATAATTAACTCTCTCTGCTTGATGTATTTCACTCAGCATAATCTCTTCCAGTCCCGTCCATGTTGCTACAAAAGTTGGGTATTCGTCCTTTCTGATGGAGGCATAATACTCCATAGTGTATATGCACCACATCTTCCTTGTCCATTCGTCCGTTGAAGGGAATCTTGGTTCTTTCCAGTTTGGTGACTGTGGCCATTGCTGCTATAAGCATTGGGGTACAGATGGCCCTTCTTTTCATGACATCTGTATCTTTGGGGTAAATACCCAGGAGTGCAATGGCAGGGTCATAGGGAAGTTCTATTTTTAATTTCTTGAGGAATCTCCACACTGTTCTCCAAAGAGGCTGCACCAACCTGCATTCCCACCAACAGTGTAAGAGGGTTCCCCTTTCTTCACATCCCCTACAACACATATTGTTTCCTGTCTTGTTAGTTTTGGCCATTCTAACTGGTGTAAGGTGATATCTCAATATGGTTTTAATTTGAATCTCCCTGAGGGCTAGTGATGATGAACATTTTTTCATGTGTCTGATAGCCATTTGTATGTCTTCATTGGAGAAGTTTCTGTTCATATCTTCTGCCCATTTTTTGATATGATTGTCTGTTTTGTGTGTGTTGAGTTTGAAGAGTTCTTTATAGATCCTGGATATCAACCTTTTGTCTGTACTGTCATTTGCAAGTATCTTCTCCCATTCCGTGGGTTGCCTCTTTGTTTTCTTGACTGTTTCCTTTGCTGTGCAGAAGCTTTTGATTTTGATGAAGTCCCAAAAGTTCATCTTTGCCTTTGTTTCCTTTGCCTTTGGAGATATATCTTGAAAGAAGTTGCTGTGGCTGATATCGAAGAGATTACTGCCTATGTTCTCCTCTAGGATTCTGATGGATTCCTGTCTCACATTGAGGTCTTTTATCCATTTTGAGTTTATCTTTGTGTATGGTGTAAGAGAATGGTCGAGTTTCATTCTTCTACATATAGCTGTCCAATTTTCCCAGCACCATTTATTGAAGAGACTGTCTTTTTTCCACTGTATATTTTTTCCTGTTTTGTCGAAGATTATTTGCCCATAGAGATGAGGGTCCATATCTGGGCTCTCTACTCTGTTCCACTGGTCTATGTGTCTGTTTTTATGCCAGTACCATGCTGTCTTGGTGATCACAGCTTTGTAGTAAAGCTTGAAATCAGGTAGCGTGATGCCCTCTGTTTTATATTTATTTTTCAAAATTTCCTTACCGATTCAGGGTCTCTTCTGATTCCATACAAATTTCTGGATTATTTGCTCCAGCTCTTTGAAGAATACTGGTGGAATTTTGATCGGAATGGCATTAAAAGTATAGATTGCTCTAGGCAGTATAGACATTTTAACAATGTTTATTTTTCCAATCCAAGAGCATGGAATGGTCTTCCATCTTTTTGTGTCTTCTTCAATTTCTTTCATGAGTGTTCTGTAGTTCCTCAAATACAGATCCTTTACCCCTTTGGTTAGGTTTATTCCCAGGTATCTTATGGTTCTTGGTGCTATAGTAAATGGAATCGATTCTCTAATTTCCCTTTCTGTACTTTCATTGTTAGTGTATAAGAAAGCCACTGATTTCTGTACATTGACTTTGTATCCTGCCACGTTGTTGAATTGCTGTATGAGTTCTAGTAGTTTGGGGGTGGAGTCTTGGGTTTTCCATATTTAGAATCATGTCATCTGTGAAGAGAGAGTTTGACTTCTTCATTGCCAATTTGGATACCTTTTATTTCTCTTTGTTGTCTGATTGCTGTTGCTAGGACTTCTAATACTATGTTTAACAAGGCTGGTGAGAGTGGGCATCCTTGTCGTGTTCCTGATCTCAACGGGAGGGCTGCAAGCATTTTCCCATTGAGGATGATATTTGCTGTGGTTCTTTCATAGATAGTTTTGATGAAGTTCAGGAATGTTCCCTCTATCCCTATACTTTGAAGTGTTTTAATCAGGAACGGATGCTGGATTTTGTCAAATGCTTTTTCTGCATCGATTGAGAGGACCATGTGGTTCTTCTCTCTTCTCATATTAATTTGTTCTATCACATTGATTGATTTGCGAATGGTGAACCATCCTTGTAGCCCAGGGATGAATCCCACCTGGTCATGGTGGATAATCTTTTTAATGTGCTGTTGGATCCTGTTTGCTAGGATCTTGTTGAGAATCTTAAAATCCATATTCGTCAATGATATTGGTCTGAAATTCTCCTTTTTGGTTGGGTCTTTGCCTGGTTTGGGGATCAGGGTAATGCTGGCTTCATAGAAAGAGTCTGGAAGTTTTCCTTCTGCTTCATTTTTTGAAACAGCTTCAGGAGAATCAGTGTTATTTCTTCTTTGAAAGTTTGGTAGAATTCCCCAGGGAATCCGCCAGGTCCTGGGCTCTTGTTTTTTGGGAGGTTTTTGATCACTGCTTCAATCTCGTTACTAGATATCGGTCTGAATAGGTTGTCAATTTCTTCCTGGTTCAATTTTGGGAGTTTATAGTTTTCCAGGAATGCATCCATTTCATCTAGGTTGCTTAGCTTATTGGCATATAACTGTTGATAATAACTTCTGATGATTGTTTCTACTTCCTTGGTGTTAGTTGTGATCTCTCCCTTTTCATTCATAATTTTATGAATTTGGGCTTTCTCTCTTTTCTTTTGGATTAGTATGACCAATGATTTATTGATTTTATTGTTTCTTTCAAAAAACCAGCTTCTAGTTTCATTGATACGTTCTACTGTATCTCTGGTTTCTACCTCATTGATCTCTGCTCTAATCTTGATGATTTCCCTTCTTGTGTGTGGAGTTGGTTTGACTTGTTGTTGATTCTCCAGTTCTTTAAGGTGTAGAGACAGCTGCTGTGTTCTGGATTTTTCAAGTTTTGTGAGAGAGGCTTGGATGGCTATATATTTCCCCCTTAGGACGGCTTTTGCTGTATTCCATAGGTTTTGGACCGAAGTGTCTTCTCATTGGTTTCCCTGAATTGTTTCAGTTCTTCTTTGATCTCCTGGTTGATCCAAGCATTCTTAAGCAAGGTGGTCTTTAGCTTCCAGGTGTTTGAGTTCCTTCAGAACTTTTCCTTGTGATTGAGCTTCAGTTTCTAGGCATTGTGATCTGAGAATATGCAGGGAAAAATTTCAGTCTTTTGGTATTGGTTGAGTCCTGATTTGTGACCCAGTATGTGGTCTATTTTTGAGAAGGTTCCATGTGCATTTGAGAAGAATGAGTATTCTGTTGTTTTAGGTGGAATGTTCTGTATATATCTATGAGGTCCATCTGGTTCAATGTGTCATTGAATGCTCTTGTTTCTTTATTGATTTTCTGCTTTGATGATCTGTCTATTTCTGAGAGAGGTGTGTTAAGATTTCCTACTATTAATGTATTCATATCAATATGATTCTTTATCTTGATTAATAGTTTTCTTATGTAATTGGCTGCTCCCATATTGGGGGCATAGATATTTACAATTGTTAGATCATCTTGGTGGATAGTCCTTTTAAGAATGATGTAGTGTCCTTCTGTATCTCTGACTACGGTCTTTAGTTTAAAATATAATTTATCTGATATGAGAATCGCTACCCCAGCCTTCTTTTGAGGCCCATTGGCATGAACGATGCTTCTCCATCCCTTCACTTTCAGTCTGGGTGTATCTTTAGGTTCAAAATGGGTCTCTTGTAGACAACATATGGATGGGTCCTGTCGTTTTATCCAATCTGCAACCCTGTGCTGTTTTATGGGTGCATTTAGGCCATTCACATTGAGAGTGATTATTGATAGATATATTTTTATTGACATCGTGTTACCTTTGAAGACTTTCTTTCTGTAGATTGTCTCAATATTTCTGTTCAATGCTATTCTTAGGATTTTTCCTCTTTTATAGAACCCCCCCTTAATATTTCCTGCAGTGTCGCTTGATGGTTGCATAGTCTTTTAAGCCTTGCCTGTCTTGGAAACTCTTTATCTCTCCATCAATTTTGAATGTAAGTCTTGCTGGATAAAGTATTCTTGGCTGCATGTTCTTCTCATTTAGTGCCCTGAATATATCTTGCCAGCCCTTTTTGGCTTGCCAGGTCTCTGTGGACAGGTCTGATGTTATTCTGATGGGCTTTCCTCTGTAAGTAAGGAGCCTCTTTGTCCTAGCAGCTTTCAAGATATTATACCCATAATTATGATTCCTCAATTTGACTATCAGGTGTCATGATTTTTTTTTTTTGGAATGTATAATCTTGGGTGGAGACCATTCAGCCTCTAGTACATGAACGCTGGTTCCATTCACGAGATTGGGAAAATTTTCATGAAGAACTTGTTCTACTATATCTTCTAGACTTCTTTCTTTCTCCTCCCCTTCAGGGATACCAATAATTCTGATGTTGGAAAGTTTCATGGCATCATTTATTTCCCTGATTCTGTTTTCGTGGTTTCTAAGCTGTTTGTTCTAGGCTTCCTTCTGATCCTTTCTCTCTGTTTGTCCTCCAGATCACTAATTCTATCTTCTGCCTCAGTTACCCTAGCTTTGAGAGAATGTAGATTAGATTGTAACTCATTGAGAGCATTGTGAAGCTCATCCCTGGTAGCTTTCAGCTCAGCCCTAACATTGTGAACATCCTGTCTGGTCGCTTTCAGTTCGGCCCTAATCAATTCCATTTGGTCATCCATGGCTTTCTCCAACCTAGCTATTGCCTGGATAATTGTTAGCCTGAATTCTCTTTCCGACATATTGTCTATGTTAGCCATTAGCTCTGTTGCTGAAGGTCCATCCTCTGTATTTTTCTTCTGTTGGGCTTTTCTCCTCCTAGTCATTTTTGTGAAAGATGACTGAACAGATGTAGCTGGATATATCGACCGTGGTGCACTCAAGGTGCACCCTGGAACACTTCTGAGCAATCAGGATTCCCCACCCATATGAGAGACAAAAGAAAAGAAAAAAAAAGAGAGAGAGAGAGAGACAGGAAAGAAAGGGAAGATGAAAGATAAGATTCAGCCCAAATCGACCACAAGGTAAGATTTATGAAGTATACAAACAAAGACAGACAAACACAAAGACTGATAAAAGTATATGACAAGAGGAAAAAATATGTATATAAATACATATATTAATATATATATTTATATATATATGTATATACATATATTTTCCTCTTGTCATATATATATATATATATGCAAATAAAGGAAGAACCTCGTCAAAAAGAACCCCAAGTATAAGATTTATATACTATCAGGACAAACACAAAAACACAGAAACAATGGTGGAAGAAAAAGATGGGAGAGTGGTTATAAGTTCTCAGTGTGGGCGAGGAAGGTTGTTTTGATTCCTCCTGGATGTATCTTGATATCTTTGTCAAATGACTCAACTTTCCTAAGATAAAGGGGGATTAAAAATTGGTTTACCTAGAGGGGTAGTATTGATTGGGGAAAAGGGATTACTTTGAAGTTTAACTCTATATGAATATTAGAAAAATAAAAATAAAAAGGAATAAAGTAGACTAAACTAAACTAAAATTTTTAAAAAAATTCAAAAAATAGAAATCCAAAAGAAAAACACAGGTGTATGGATCAAAACGTTCAGGTTAGAAGGTTATTATGGAATTTGATGTACTGGACATCTCACTGTGATGGCAAATAGGTTAAAAAATTATCTATATAAAATAAAAAGTACCAGAATAGTGGGAACGAGTAAAAACATAGAACTTTTCCTATGGAGTAGTGGTGGTTGTTCTCTTGTAGTCTTTTTTTTTTTTTTTTCCTCCTTTCTTGGTTGGTTTTCTGGGGGAGGGGCCTGCCACGTGGGTTTTCAGTCAATGATGTTCCCTGAGTTAAGTCCCCCTGCCCCCCTTAAGGGGGTGGGCTCTGAGGAAACTGGTTTTTTTCAGGCTTTTGTTCTCTGGTGGTTTTTATGTTTGTTCGCTTTTTTTTTTTTTCCCTCTCACCTTGACTGCTTTTGATGGTTTTTGTAGTTTTAGAGGAAAACAACCTGCATCCTTCCAGAGAGAAGCCTCAGTCTGGCTGCAGAGTCCAAATAAGTTCCCCTTTGGCTGCTGGCAGAGCAGGTTCCAAGTCTCGGTCCCTGGGGATGCAGGATCTTTTGCTTGTACTCAAAACCATGGCAGTGGCAGCTGTCTGGGCAGCTCCAGACTGCCAGAGAGGTTCCTAGCAGCAATGGCACACTGAGATTTTCCTGCTGACCCGGGCTGGGAGTGCCTGGTCTTTCTGGGTCTAAAAGCGCCCGGCTTGCACGCACCTCTTTCAGGGGAGGCTGTGGGTTGCGCGTGCTTTTTAGGCTCTGAGAAGGGGGCACAGGTCCAAAAGCACCAGGCTGGGCCTTTGCGCACCTCTTTCAGGGGAGAATTTGGGGCGCACGTCTTAGGCTCTGAAACAATGGCACAGGTCAAAGAGCGCCGGCCGGGCCTTTGTGTACCTGTTTCAGGGGAGAACGAGGGGCACGCACATCTCTGGCTGTATAGCAGGGCTTGCGTGTTCTGTCCTCTGGTGAGGCACCCAGCCCCTCACAGGAGCCAGACCCCACGTGTTCTCGGGCGCGCTGGCGGCTTAGGGACAAAGACCTGGTTTCTCCACCACACTCTCTGGCTCAGCACCAGGGGAGGCTGTCCTGGGATGAGGAACTTAAGCCCCTGTCCCTAGCTGCCCCAATTCCCACAATTCCACCCCCCCCCGCGATCTTTTGCTCTTTTGAAGTGCTTTCAACCAGCCTCCAAGTTAATGCTGGTCCCCAGACACAGGGCACTCTCACTCCTATGAGGGATATTACTTTCCAACCGGTCACCTCTGGTGGTTTCCTCCCCCTTTTGTTTATCTTCTGCTATCAGTTCACCGTTTCCACTCAGCTTTACCTGCCCACTGGTATCTTCTGCCCCTGTAGAGATCCAGACGTGTATAATTCTGATCTCAGTCTGATTTCATGGGTGATTGGAGTTCTTTGGTTGGTAATCAGCTCACTTTAGGGTACAGGTTTAAAAGGCGCCTCCTCCTACTTCCCCGCCATCTTATCCTCCCACCATTGTACTTTTTTTCCTTGTCTACTCTGTTTTGTTTTTCTTTTGGTTCTGCATTTGTGCCATATTTTCAATTACATATATATTTATATAGAGTATTGCATTTTGTATATCCACTAGATTTTTAGCTATGTCTTCTCATTATTTTTTACAGAGCTTCCCTAGAGATTACTATCTGCCAATCCAACATTTCATAGTCAACTTAGAGTAAATATTGTAATACTCTAAGTAAACTTATTGTAGCCTTGTAATCACATTGGTAGATGCCCTTATCCTTTCTCACAAAAATGTATGATGCTGCTATCTTATAATGTGCCTTCAAAACTTCATTACAATTTAAATTTCAAGAATCATATGTAAACATTTTAAATATTTTATGGTTACTGAAAAATTTACTATTTCTGTTGCTCTTTGATCATCCATATTTCCTTATGATATTTTGATTCTTCATCATAAATGACTTTATTTTTTCATGTAGAAAGATGGTACTAGAAGATAGTTTTCATAGTTTCTTTTATTTGAGCCTTGATTAAGCCTTCATTCCTGGCCTTCATTTTTGATAAGAAATAGCTGGTCACTGAATTTTTTTGTTAGCTACTATGTAATATAATAATTTTTCTAGCAATTTTCAAGAATTTTATTATTATTACATTATTATTATTTGGCTTTTAAATATTAAGATGTGCTTAGCTGTAATTGTCTTTAAATTTACAGTACTGGGGGTTTCCTGAATTTCTTAAATTTTTGGTTATGATGTTTGTTAAACTTGGAATGTTTTCAGTTATAATTCAAGCAATTTTCTTCACTCCTCTCTTTCTTTTCCTCTTGAGACTCAAATGATAATGTGTGAAAAATCACTGAAGCTTCATTCATATTTTTAAAATGTTTTTCAAATAAGAAAATTTCCATCAATCTATCCTCAGGTTCACTGATTTATTCTTCTGTCATATCCATTCTAATATTGAAACCAACAGAAATTAAAAGAACTTTTGCACTGAATTTTTTACTGTTAACAATTAATGTTATTTTAACACTTTTTATTTTATTACTGAAAAATTGTATTGTTCCATTTATTTCAAGTATTTAACTTTTACCTAATGAGTAGTAGTTATAATAAATGCTTTGAGGTATTTGTGTGATAATTCTTACATCTGAATCATTTCAGGGTTAACAGCTGCTGTTATTTTACCTGAAAATTGATCACATTTTCCCAGGTATTTTTGTGTGATATATACTTGGATTGTATTCTAGACATATTAAATAGCATTTTTTTAGATTCTCAGTATTATTATACTCTTCTGAACTATGATGATGATTTTGGTTTATTTTAGCAGTAAAACAGCATGATTAGGTTCATTTTGCAAGTTTTCTCTCACCTTCTATGAGGACTAGTTTTAATCTCAGTTCAATCTTGGAAGGCTTGATACACTGCTTTGGTTACATTCAATTCATGCACTGTTTAAGTGTTAGTCTGAGACTCAGACAGAAACATAAATCTTAGTTCATTTCTTCATGTCTTTCCTAGGATATTTTGGGTCACACAGGTGTATTTCAGATGTAAGTCCAAGAAGGGACATGCTTAGATTTATATACACAATTAAAAGATCTCCTTTAAAGCATTCTCCCTTGGAATTCCGCCACACTCGCTTCTCTGCAGAGGCCATTTTTTTTTTTCTTATCTTTCTGTTTGGATTAGAGTTTCTCCCCACACAAAGCTGCTTCACCAAGAAGCAACATGACAAGGGGCTGGCCTTGGGACAAAGCCAAAAGAAAGAAAAAAAAAAAAGGAGGAGTATGGGCAACAAAAAGAAATTGAATTTTGTGAAAATTGCTTCTTCAAGTTTTGAAAACTCTTCACATTTTGCATGTTTTTGGTTAATTTTAAGAGTCCTCAGGTAATTGCTCCTTTTTAAAAATTGTGGTAAAATACATACACCATAAAATTTAGCATCTTAACAATTTTAAGAACACATTTTTTTAAAAGATTTATTTATTTATTTATTTGACAGGCAGAGTTCACAAGTAGGCAGAGAGGCAGGCAGAGAGAGAGAGAGAGGTGGAAGCAGGCTCCCTGCTGAGCAGTGAGCCCGATGCGGGGCTCGATCCCAGGACCCTGGGATCATGACCTGAGCCGAAGGCAGAGGCTTTAACCCACTGAGCCAACCAGGCACCCAAGAACACATTTTTAAGTAATAAATATATTTAATATATTGTGCACTCATCATCATATATCTCCAAACGTTTTCAACTTGCAAAACTAAAGTTCTATACCCATAAAATAATATTCTATTCTCCCCAATCCCCGTCACATGGCAACCACCATTCCTCTTTGTCTCTACGATTTTGACTAAGTACCTCAGAAAACTGGAATCACACAGTACTTGCATTTTTGTGACTAGATATTTTCACTTGACATAATATTCTCAATATTCCACATTATAAGCTATTGGACCAAAGTGGTGAAAGTAGGTATCCCTGCCTTATTCCCAATATTAAGGAAAAAGCTTTCAGTCTTTCACCATTTACTATGATGTTTATGGTGGATGTTCCCTGTATGGTTTTCATTATGTTGAGGTAGTTTCCTTCTCCTCCTAGTTTATTGGAATGGTTTATCATGAAAGCCTGCTGAATTTTGTCAAATGCTTTTTCTTCATCAATTGAGATACTGGTGTTTTCCCGCCCCCCCCCCCCACACACACACCTTCATTTGGTTATGTAGTATATTACACTGATCAATATTTGTATATTGAAACACCACTTATGCTTCCCAGAAATAAATCCAACTTGGTTTTGGTGTCTAATTTTTTTAATATGCTACTGAATTTTGTTTGTTGGTATTTTATTGAGTAATTTCAGAGCAATGTCCATAAGAGATATTGGTCTGTTGTATTCTTTTCTTATAGTGTCTTAGTCCAGCTTTGTTATCAGAATACTGCTGGCCTCCTGGAATGAATTTAGAAGTGTTTCCCCTTCTTAAATATTTTGGAAAAGTTTGAAAAGGACTGGTGTTACATCTTTTAAATGTTTAGTAGAATTTACCAATGAAGGCATCATGTCCAGGTTGTTTTTTGTTGGGAGATTTTTGATTACTAATTCAAACTCCTTACTAGTTATAGATCAACTAGTCCTAGACCCAGATTTTTTTCTAGTTCTTTATGTTTTAGTCTTGGTGGGTTTGTGTTGTCACAACCTTGTTCAGTTTCTGTAAGTCATCCAACATGTTGGTATATAATTATTCACATATTCTATTGTAATCCTTTTTATTTCTACATAATCAATAGTAATGATACCACTTCCATTTCTTATTTTATACGTTGAATCTTAGTCCATGTAACTAAAAATTTGTTACCATGTAATCTTTCCCAAGAATCAAATTTTAGCTTTATTATTTTTTAGGATTCTTTTTGTCAGAGGGAGAGGGAGAGAGAGAGAGAGAGAGCACGCAAGCACAAGCACAGGGAGTGGCAGACAGAAGGAGGTGGAGGCTCCCTGCTGTGCAAGGAACTTGTTGCAGGACTTGTTTCCAGGACCCTAGAATCATGACCTGAGCCAAAGACAGATGCTTAACTGACTGTGCCACCCAGGCATCCCTGATTTTTGTTTGATTGTTCTTTATTCTCTATCTCTGCTCTAATATTTATTACTCCTTTCTTCTATTATCTTTGGATTTAGTGTCTACTTCTTTTCTTAATTCCTTAATTTGTACATTTAGGTGCAGTTTGAGATCTTTCTTCTTGTTTAATATAAGCATTTCTAGCTATAATTTCCCCCTTAGCATTCTTTCACTATGCTTCAAAAAGTTTTGTTGTGTTGTTTTCATTTTCATTCACCTCCTTGTATTTTCTAATTCCTCTTGAGATTTTTCTTTTTTACTCACTGATTATTTAAGAATATGTGTAGTTTTCTCAAATTTTTGGAATTTTCCGGTTTTCTATTATTGATTTCTTACTTTATTCCATTACAATTGGGAAGATATTTTGTATGATATATTTTTAGATCTCCAGACTTAATTTGTAGCCCAACATATGGTCTATCCTGGAAAATGTCTCATGTGCACTTGAGAATAATGTGTACATTTGTTACTATGTAGAGTGTTCTGTAGATGTTTACTAGCTCTAATTGATTTATTGTATTATTTAATTCTGCTATTTCTTTAATTTACCTCCTGTCTGGTTCTATAGATTATTGAGAGTGGGTTATTAAAGTCTTAAAGTATTTTTTGTAGCATTGTCTACTTCTCCCTTAAGTTCTGTCAGTTTCCACTAGATATATTTTGATGGCCTGATATTAGGTATATAAATGTTCATAACTGTTAAATTTTCTGGCTGTGTTAAACCTTTTATTATTATTTGTTATCCTTGACTCTTTTATTATTTAAGATCTATTTTGTCTGAAATTAGTGTAGCCCCTCCAGATCTCTCTTGTTACATTAGCATAGAAAAACACTTCTATCCTTTTGCTTTCAGTCTATTTGTGATGGATCTAAATTAAGTCTACTGTATATAGTAGACAATTGAATCGTTTTTATCCATTTTGATAATCTCTGTCTTTTGACTGGGGAGTTTAATCCATTTGCATTTAAAGTAATCTCCAATAAGTGGTAGCTCACTGATGCCATTTTGCTATGTATTTTCTGTATACCTTACATTTTAAAAAAAATTTTTTAAATTTCTTTTCACCATAACAGTATTCATTGTTTTTGCACCACACCCAGTGCTCCATGCAATACGTGCCCTCCTTAATACCCACCACCCGGCTCCCCAACCTCCCACCCCCTGCCCCCTCAAAACCCTCAGGTTGGTTTTCAGAGTCCATAGTCTCTCATGGTTCACCTCCCCTCCAATTTCCCTCAACTCCCTTCTTCTCTCCATCTCCCCATGTCCTCCATGTTATTTTTTATGCTCCACAAATAAGTGAAATAAGTGATAACTGACTCTCTCTTCTTAACTTATTTCACTCAGCATAATCTCTTCCAGTCCCATGCATGTTGCTACAAAAGTTAGGTATTCATCTTTTCTGATGAAGGCATAATACTCCATAGTGTATATGGACCACATCTTCCTTATCCATTCATCCGTTGAAGGGCATCTTTGTTCTTTCCACAGTTTGGCGACCATGGCCATTGTTGCTATAAACATTGGGGTAGAGATGGCCCTTCTTTTCACTACATCTGTATCTTTGGGGTAAATACCCAGTAGTACAATTGCAGGGTCATAGGGAAGCTCTATTTTTAATTTCTTGAGGAATCTCCACACTGTTCTCCAAAGTGGCTGCACCAACTTGCATTCCCACGAACAGTATAAGAGGGTTCCCCTTTCTCCACATCTCTCCAACACACGTTGTTTCCTGTCTTGCTAATTTTGGCCGTTCTAACTGGTGTAAGGTGATATCTCAATGTGGATTTAATTTGAATTTCTCTGATGGCTAGTGATAAACATTTTTCATGTGTTTGATAGTCATTTTTATGTCTTCATTGGAGAAGACATAAAAATATCTTATGTCCATTTTTTGATATGATTATCTGTTTTGTGTGTGTTGAGTTTGAGAAGTTCTTTATAGATCCTGCATATCAACCTTTTGTTGTCTTACATATTTTTTTTAACCTTACAGTCTTTTGCCTTTGGTTTTTTAAAAGCGAATACCTTTTTTGTTTCCTTTTGTGTATATTCTACAGCTATTTTAGGAGATTTCCATGAAGATTACATTTAACATTGTAAAGTTAAAATACACTAATATGAATTATTACCATCTTATCTTCAATAACATACAAAAACACTACTCATTTAAAGCTGTGTCCACACCTTTTTTTGGTTTGTTGAATCACAAAATCATGTCTTTAGACATTGTGTGCCCTAAAATAAAGTAATATTTTTTAAAAACATTATTTTAAATTAAATAATAAAGAAAATAAAATATCATTATAAAACAAACCTGTAACACTATTGTATTCTATATAGAGATAGATATTATCTATCTAGACTAATTATCTGAATTAGTCCCTGAAATCATGTACAGATAGTTAAAAAAAAAGTATTCTTATAAGATTACTAGCGTTAGGTGTTTTATGAATTTCAGGTCTTGTCCATGTACTTAAATTTTTGAGATCTTTACTTCTTTAAATAACTTCAAGTTATAGTCTGGTGTCCTCTCATATTATCCTGCAGGAATTTTTTGAGCATTTTTATATAGCATATCTACTGGTAACAAGCTCTCAGCTTCTGTTTTTCTGGGAATCTTACGTTCTCCCTCACTCTAAATGGACATTTTTGCTGGAAACGGGATTTTTGGTCAACATTTTCTTTTCTCTCTTTAACATTTTAAATATATTAGTTCATTGCTCTGTGACCTCCAATATTTTTGCTGAGACAGATGCTGTCCATGTTTGAAGATTTCCTTACATGTGATGAGTCACTTCTCCCTTGCTGATTTCAAGATTCTGAGTTTTTAAAGTTTGACTAAAATATGTCTAGGTGTGGGTCTCTGAGTTTATCCTATTTAGAATTGAATTTCTTTGATATTTATTTATTTATTTACTTAGATTTTATGTATTTATTTGACAGACAGAGATTACAAGTAGTCAGAGAGGCAGGCAGGGAGAAAGGAGGAAGCAGGCTCCTCACTGAAAAGAAAGCTCAATGTGGGGCTCTATCCCAGGACCCTGAGACCATGACCTGAGCTGAAAGCAGAGGCTTTAACCCACTGAGTCACCCAGGTGCCCCTTCTTTGGTATTTATATTCATGTCTTCCATCAAATCTGGGATGTTTTCAGCCACTATTTCTTCAAATATTTTGTTGGCACCTTTTGTTCTCTTTCCTTTTGGGATTCCTACAATGCTTATTTATCCATTTGATGTTGTCCCACAAGCTTCTTAGGCTCTAATTACTTTCAATATTTTTTTTTCCTTTGTGTTTCTTATACTAAATAATTTTCATTGTCCTATATTCAAATGTCATAATTATTTCTTTTACATGGACAATCTGCTTTTGAACTCTGCATATTTTTTTTTTTTATTTCACTGATTGTACTTTTCAGGCCCAGAATTTTTGTTTTTAGGTTCTCTAGCTTTTATTGATATTTACTTTTAAAATAGATCACTTTCTTGACTTTTTGTACATCTTCATTTAATTCTTTGAGCATCCTTAGGGTGGTTGCTTTAAAGTCTTCATATCGTAGGTCTTCCATTAAGTCTTTTTCAAGGACAATATTTTTTGTTTTTCCTTTGAATGGTTCATATTTTCCTATTTCTTTGGATACCTTAAAATTTATTGAAAACTAGAATTTCTATCTAAAATGTGTTACTTCTGAAAATCATTGTCTTTCCCTTCAAAAAGTTTTGCTATATTTTATTGTTATTTTTATGTTTTTATTTTTGTAGGCTATCTCGAGACTAAACACCAGCTGAGGTGTAAATGTAAGGTATTCTTAGATCTTCTCTAAGCCTGCACCTTTCCCTGGACATGCCTGATGACTTTTTAATTTTGTCTTTATACAATTACTTTTGAATATCCTACCTCATTTTTTAATATTAACATATAATGTAAAATTTATTTCAGATGTACAGGACTATGATTCATCAGTCTTGCATAATTCACAGCACTCACCATAACACATGCCCTCCCCAATGTCCACCACCCAGTCAACCCATCCCTCTCACACCCCTCCACTCCAGCAACACTCAGTTTGTTTTGTGAGATTAAGGGTCTCTTATGGTTTGTCTCCCTCTCTGGTTTCATCTTGTTTCATTTTTTCCTCTCTTCCCCTATGATCCTTTGCCATGTTTATTGAATTCCATATATCAATGAAATCATATGATAATTGTCTTTCTCTGATTGACTTATTTTGTTTAGCATATTACCCTCTACTTCCATCCACATCATTGCAAATGGTAAGGTTTCATTTTTTGATTGCTGCATAATATTTCACTGTATATATATGTACCACATCTTCTTTATCCATTCATCTCCTGATGGATGTCTAGGCTCTTTCCATAGTTTGGGTATTGTGGACATTGCTGCTATAAACTTTTGAGTGTGCATCCCCTTCAGATCACTACATTTGTAGTGATCTTTGGGGTAAAGATCCAGTAGTGCAATTGCTGGGTCATAGGGTAACTCTATTTTCAACTTTTTGAGGAACCTCCATACTATTTTTCAGAGTGGCTCTATCAGCTTATATTCCCACCAACAGTGTAGGAGGGTTCCCCTTTCTCTACATCCTCACCAACATTTCTCATTTCTAGATTTGTTAAGTTCAGCCATTCTGACTGGTGTGAGGTAGTATCTCACTGTGCTTTGATTTGTAACTCCCTGATGCTGAGTAATGTTGAGCACTTCTTCATGTGTCTGTTGGCCATTGGAGGTCTTCTTTGTAGAAATGTCTGTTCATGTCTTCTGCCCATTTCTTAGTTGGATTATTTATTCTTTGAGTGTTGAGTTTGAGAAGTTCTTTATTGATACTAGTCCTTTATCTGATACATCATTTACAAATATCTTCTCCCATTCTGTCAGTTGTCTTTTGGTTTTGTTGACTGTTTCCTTTGCTGTGAAGACGACTTTTATCTTGATGCAGTCCTAAGAGTTGATTTTTGCTTTTGTTTCCCTTGCCTGTAGAGAAGTATCTAGCAAGAAGTTGCTGCAGCTGAGGTTAAAACGGTTGCTGCCTGTGCTCTCCTCAAGGATTTTGATGGATTCATCTCTCACATTTAGATCTTTCATCCATTTTTGAGTATATTTTTGTGTGTGATGTAAGAAAATGGTCCAGTTTTATTCTGCATGTGGCTGTCCAATTTTCCCAATACCATTTGGTGAAGAGACTATCTTTTTTCCATTGGACATTCTTTCTTGCTTTGTCAAAGATTAGTTGACCATAGAGTCAAGGGTCCATTTCTCGGCTCTCTATTCTGTTCCATTGATCTATGTGTCTGTTTTTGTGCCAGTACCGTACTGTCTTGATGATTATAGCTTTGTAACAGAGCTTAAAGTCTGGACTTGTGATGCCACCAGCTTTGGTCTTCTTTCTCAACATTCCTATGGCTATTTTGGGTCTTTTCTTGTTCTATACAAATTTTAGGATTATTTGTTTCATTTCTTTGAAAAAAAGAAGTTGATGGCATTTTGATAGGGATAGCATTAAATGTGTAGATAGCTCCAGGTAGCATGGACATTTTTACAATATTTTTTCTTCCAATCCATGAGCATGCAATGTTTTTCCATTTCTTTGTGTCTTTCTCCATTTCTTTCATGGAATATTCTATAGTTTTCTGAGTACAGATTCTCTGTTAGAACTCATACCAGAATTCAGTAATGTGGCAGGATATAAAATCCATGCATATAAATTAGTTGTATTTTTATATACCAATAAGACAGAAGAAAGAGAAATTAAGGAGTCAATCCTCTTTACAATTGCAGTCAAAACCATAAGATACCTAGGAATAAATATAACCAAAGAGACATTTGAATATCCTAATCTTTAATGTCTGGCTCCCAAAGAGGAAAAAACAGAAAAGAAAAAAAAAAGTAGGAAATGGGGAGGAGGGGAACAAGGGCACTAGTCCATTAAATGCTGTAGAAGTTACTTCAGGCAGAAAACGAGGGGCTTGCAATAATGGAAGGAAGGAGTGCAACAACATTGGTCACTGACATCCCCCCACCCCACCCCATACCTTTGTGATCAGAGACAGCAGTAAAAGACCAGATCCTAGTTGTTTGGAATATAGAATCTTTTTAAACTCAAGTCTTGTTTCTGTCAGCTTTGTTAGTTGCTGGAGAATAAGTGCCCAGCTGCCTGCTATAGGTCTGTCAGTGGGAAGGGTAGCTCCCCTAGACTAAGAGCTGAAATGGAGAGAACTCAACTTTGATTTACCCTTCAAGCCTCCCCCTGAGAAGCAAAAGTCTTCAACAGAGTCGAGATTTACAAAATAGTTAGAGGATTGTGTTAGTGTAATTGTTTAGATGGAAAGACATTCCTGGTGACTTCCATTCTACCATCTTCCTGGAATCCCCTGCTTTTTGTATTTTGTTCAGAATTTTTAGTTGCAATCAGTGGAAAAAATAGGCTCTAGTAGACTTATTTAATCTTGGTCAGGTTCAGAATCTTAGTTGTTTTAGACCACATGTATGTGTAACTTTGATTTGATTTTCTGCCAAACCACTGTCAAATATTGAATTCTTATACCTATAAAAATAAATATAAATTATATTGTTTAGTCCATCACCAGGATTATCAAGTTATATACAGAAGAAAAAAGATGTGTATTTTTTCTCTGTATTAGACTTACAAATTTCTATATATAAATGTTATTTTTTGAAATAGGTTTTTCCAATGTGTCCTATATATGTACATAATTACTTTTGTGACTTTATGAAACCCTTAAATTTAATCAAATTATTCTGAAGCATCTAATGAATAGTCAGAAGGATACCATATTTTACCATGTAATCTTTCTTTCTTTTCACATAGCTTCTCAATGATCTAGAATTCTACAAAAACATTTTTAAAGTACCTCTTAGTTGCCCATCTGGATTAACCAATAGTCTTAATAGAAAATTACTCTATGGAATTACTTAAGAAATTGATTGGCTCACATGATTCAAGGTAGATTTTGAAGGAGGAAATAATTCCACTTTGGTATTAAATTGGAATTGGATCTAGAAGAATGCATTAC
Organism: Mustela erminea; assembly: GCF_009829155.1. NCBI lineage: Eukaryota > Metazoa > Chordata > Mammalia > Carnivora > Mustelidae > Mustela > Mustela erminea. The sequence goes on along the minus strand of NC_045623.1, from coordinate 49,103,354 downwards.
TTTTACTCTAGAGAGCTATAAGGAAAATGAAGAGAAGGTTTACTATGTTTATGTCAATGTAATACTACAATCAAAGAGTAATGTGCAGAAAGAGAATATCCGTATTGGTTTGACTCACATGACTTTGCTTTATGAAGTTATACATTATCATACTAGTTGGCAAAAAAAGGATCGCAGGAAACTACTACATTTAAATAAATGGGTTGTTCTTTATGTACTCAAAGAAAAATTAATCCAGTAAAAATTGTATTTCTTTTAATATTTTTCTTATGGTCTTTGATTTGATAAAGTTATATCCTACCAGTTAATGTGAAATCAGAATGCTCACTACTCCAAGCTGCAAAGCTGCACACTTGTCATTCTCATTTTCACACTCAACAAACATTTACACACCTACTCTAAGTAGAGCAATCAGTTCCAAGTATTATAAATAGCAGAATAAATTGTGGATGCTTGGGGGATTGAATTCTAAATTTGCTTGATTTAAACTTACAAAAATCAGACTAAAAACTGCCTCTATGTACTTTGATATTTAATTATCTAAAAGCATAGGAACATTATCATTCTGAAGGTGTTTTATTATAAAAATTCATATAAGTAATGTATGTTTTTAAATTACAAATCTCTCTTCTAATCTTGTTTTTATAATGAAATTGATTTAAGTCTAATATAAGCATAATGTAGATTAATGTGTCTTCTATACCACAAAATGAATGTGGTCAATAAATTCATTATTTCTCTAGCAGATCTTCTTAATCTCAGAGCTATAGACAGAAAAATTTTTTTCTCTGATTATACTGATGAGGATTCCAAACTAATTTTCAATAAAATGAGAAATCTTTAAAAATGTGTTTTTATCATATTCTTCAGCCTCCTCAACTTCCCAAATGTCTTCCTTTTAATCCCAGTCTTAATTTTAATATGGTATTATTTGCCCTGTGTTATCAAATATAAGATAGTAGACATGTGTATTCAAACTCTCTGAAGGTAATTTTGTAAATAATATTTATTTTATATAACTTTTAACCAGTATTTTCACTTTTATGTTTTGTAAATCAACTTTAGGTTTTTTATAAATGGAAAAAAAATTCTATATGTTAAAACTCCTATTTAATTAAGTTTAAACATAGCGACTTTGCAATATAATCTTTAGTAGTCCTTTCCAATCAATGGTCTAGAAGCTAGGTTAAAAATAGTCCATATGTCAATGTAAATATTTGTAGAAGAGGCAGTTGCATATGTTTTAGAGAAAGGATGCAGACAAAATCAATTGTGCATCCAAAATAAAAACAGTTTATATCTTCCAAAATGTTTATTTATATTTATGTATCATTTTAATTTATTTACATTAATTTAGGCATTGCAATTTCTTGAATTTTAACAATATGAGTATTTTTGTTTTGTTTTGCTCATTATGCTTTGATTCTCTATCACAAATCCTGTAATAGATGGTTTTCACTTAATTAGGAAAGTAACACATGGGATTTAAGACTTGCACTTTGAAAATTCTATCTCAAGTAAGAATGAAATTGAAGTGTACTTTATTCCTTTACTGGGTACAGAGGCTTCCTAACTTTGGCTGAGTGTTTAGGAATGCATAGGCCTGCAAACCGACATATCTTATAAGCATATTTAATCTGATACAAGACTAAACTTCATATGTATTGCCAATGCAAATTTGTATATACATTATTCTTACTTTCTGATACTTCTGAATATTTCAGTAGAAATATATTTTAAAAATACAAACTAAAATGGCTGATAAGAAGTTGTTATTTAAGATTGATTAAGCTATATAATTTTCTTCCCACAGAAGAATTTAAGGAAAAAAAATTTCATTCTCTCTTCTTGATCCCTGAGAAAAATATTAAGTACTTACTACTAAATAGACATGTTATAAAATCAATTTATAACTTATGGAAAATATGTAATTTAAGAATTATATATCAATATGCATCACAGTGGGTATGATCCTAAAATATACAGCTCAGTGAGTTTTGGCAAATGCATCCAGTTATCAGTTTATATCACATTAAAACATAAAATATTTTGATCACCTCCAAAAGCTAACTTGTGTCTGTATGTATGGTCAGTCATTTCTCCATCCCCATAATCCTTGGTAACTGATCATTTGTTTCTTGTCCCTAGGATTCCATTGTTGTTGTTGTCTTTGCTTTTTATATGGACTTATATAAATAGAGTTATACAAAGTAAAGCTTTAACATAATGTTTTTGAGATGTATGAATATATATTTATCAAATATCCCATTCATATTCATTTAAATTGCTTTCAGTTTTGCTTCTAATGAATAAAGCTACCATGAGCATTACATAAACACCTTTCTGTAGACATAGTTTTTCACTTTTTTAGATAAAAATGAGAAGTAGACATGGTGAGATCAATGGTAAGTTATGTATTTAACTTCATAAGAAACTTCTGAACTGTTTTCAAAGTTGCTATGTCATTTTGCACTGCCATTAGAAATGGGTGAGAGTTCAAATTATTCCACATCCTCAACAATATTTTGGTATCTTTATCCTTTTTAATTTAAAACCATTCTAAAAGGGATATAGTGACATTGCATTGTTTTGTTCATTTGCATTTCCTTAATGATTAATGATATGGAACATCTATTCATGTTATTATTTATTAGCTCTGTATCTCACTGTATCTTAGCTCTTACTGTATCTTATTTGAACAACTTTTGCCCAATTTTATTCTTGCTCACTATTATTGAGTGTCCTGTCTTATCATTGTCTTGTAAGGATTCTTTATATATTCTGGAGAAAACAAGTACTTTCACAGGCACGTTTTTTTTTCAAACTAAAGTGTATGGCTTATCTTCTTAGTTTTTGTTTAAGAGCAGAAGGTTTTAATTTTGGTGATGTCCATCCAATCTATTTTTTTCTTAGTATGTTTTGTGTTTTATTCTAATAAATTGATACCTAACCCAAGGTCATAAACATTTAACATATGATTTATTCCTAATATTTGCTCATTTTAGTTTTTTCCATTCATGGGTGTCATTCATTTTTGGTTAGTTGTTATATATGATTTAAGGTAAAAGTTAAGGTTCATTATTTCCTTTTGAGATTTTATGTGCAAATTTTCCAACATGAGACTAAAAGATTTCTCTCATTGAATTACATGACCATTTATATTGAAAATAAAATAAAATTTATATGTGGACCTATTTATGAGCTTTCTAGTCTGTAGTTTTATTATTTTTAATCCATAGGTTAAAATCATGCAGTTTTAAACTCTATCCATTTATGATAGGAATAGGGAAAAAAAAAATCATGTGGTATGCATTCTCCCTTTCATTCTTTTTATGTGTCATCTTAAATGGCAGAACAATACACTTAAAAAATTATAAATCCAAGAGTACTTAATAAAAAAAGTTACAGAGTACCATCACCTACATAAAAATATTGAATATAAGAATCAAATGATCATAACACTGATGGTTTCAAATGGAAGACTGTATAAGCATTCTCCAGAGGAACACAATCAATAGAATATATAGAGAGAAAAAGATCTGGAAATCAAGTTGATGGGAAGTACCCAAGCTGAACAGCAAAAAGAAAAGAGAATAAAAAAAGAAGATATGTTAAGGGATCTCATGGATAGTATCAACAAAACAAATGTTGACAATATAGGGATTCCAGAAGGAGAAGAGAGAAAGAAAGAGGCAGAAAATATTTGAAGAAACAGTAGCCGAAAACTTCCCTAACCTGGGGACCTCAAGGCTGAGGAAGCATAGAAAGTTCCAAACAAGATGAACCCAAGAAGGTCCATATCACACTGCATAAAAATTAAAATGTCAAAGATTATAGATAAAAAGAGAATTTTAAAAACAGCAAGTGGGAAGCAACTAGATTTATACAGGGCAAGGAAAACCCCCTACGCAAGCACCTGATTTTCCAGCAAAAACTTGGCAGGTCAGAAGAAAGTGGCATAATAAATTCAATAGTGCTAAAAGAGAAAACAAAACAAAACAAAACAAAAACCTTGCAACCACTAATACTTTATCTGGCAAGGTTATTAAGAACTGAAAAAGAGATAAACAAGTCAAACAAGAATTAAATGAGTTTATCACCACTCAACTAGCCTAATAAACAATGTTAAATGGACACCTTTCAGTAGAAAACAATAGGCCATAAACAGAAGGGAGAAAGTTATAAAAAGGAAATAATTTCATGAATAAAAGCAAACATGCAGTAAAGACAGTAGAACTATCACTTATAAAGGTACTAGAAAGTTTAAAAGACAAAAGTAGTATAATGTATCTAAAAAAAATAGTTAAGGGGACTAACAAAAAAACATGTTAAGCTATAAAGCAAGTTTCAATAAATTTAAGAAGATAGAAATCATCAAACATCTTTTCCAACCACAATGCTTTGAATCTAGATATCTATTACAAGGAAAAACAAGATAAAAAATACATGGAAGCATGGAAACTAAACAACATGTTGCTGAAGAACCAATGTATCAATGAAGAAATCAAAGAGGAAAAAAAAAAATACATGGAAACAAATGAAGTGAAAAAAACAATAGTCCAAAATCTTTGAGATACAGTGAAAGCAGTTCTAAGAAGGAAATTTATAGCTCAACAAACAAAACCTCAAATAAATAATATAACCCCACACCTTAAGAAACTTGAATGGAACAAAGTCCATAGTTAGAGAAGAAAGAAAGATCAGAACAGAAATAAATGAACTAGAGAAGTAAAATAAATAAATAAATTAATTAATTAATTAAGATAATAAATATCAATGAAATTAATAGATACTTCTTCGGTAATAAATGAACAAAGGAAATTGATAAAACTTTAATAAGATTCATCAAGAAAAAGAGAAGAACCAAATGAATATAATCAGATATAAAGGAGGAGAAATAACAGTGTACCACAGAACTACAAAGAATTGGAGAAGACTATTACAAAAAATAATATGCCAAACAATTGAATAACAAAGAAAAAAGGGATAAATTCTTAGAAACAATTTTCTAAAACTGAAACAGGAAGAAATAGAAAGTTTTAACACTTGGGTAACTAGTAACAAATTTAAATACATAATCAAAAACAAAAGAAAACAACAAAAAATTCCTAACAAGCAAAAGTCCAGGACTAGATGGTTTTCCAGGTGAATTCTACCAAACATTGAAAGAAGAGTTCATACTTTTCTCAAACTATTCCAAAAAATAGAAGAGGAAGCAAAATTTTCAAATGTCTTTTACAAAGGTCACCAGTTATCCTGATAACATAAACAAATACCTGAAAAAAAAAAAAAGCAAGCAAGCAAGAAAACTGCAAGTTAATATCCCTGATAAACATAGGTGCAAAAATTCAATAAAGTTGGATACAAAATTAATATACAGAAATATCTGTGTTTCTATATACTACTGATGAAGGAACAGAAGGCAAGCTGAAGACAAAGCAGAAACTGACACCCTGTAACATCTCACTCCACTCCCATGGGATGTATGTGACATTCCCCAGGCATTCCTGGCTGCTTTAAAGGAAAAACAAATAATTGACTTAGAGAGACCACAATCCTTCAAGACCCGAGTCTTCCTCAGTTTATTTATGAAAGCCTTCGCAATAGCTTCCAGAAGGGAATTAAATACAATTAAATGTCTTTATAAGCTGTAGCCCATCAACAGACACTTGAAGTGGGCAGAGTGTAATGTTCCTCCAGGAAGTTCCCAACTATCTAAATGTTAATGCCTTACTAGAGGGGTAGCAACCTTAACTTGATAATGTCAAGCCCTCAGGTATCCTGTGAGTCTTCTTTAGCATATGAAAATTCTTTTAAAACCTCCCTTTTTCCTTACATTTCCCCAGGCCCATAGTATATAAGCAACCACATCTCACAGCCCTGGGGTTGCAGCTCTTGTTGCCACTGATCCTGTTCCCAAGCTTTAATAAACCACCATTTTGCACCAAAGAAGTCTCAAGAATTCTTTCTTGGTCATTGGCTCTGAACTCCACCCCACTGAACCTGACCTATATTCCCAAACTCCATCACTAATAAGGAGGTAGCAGAGACAGAAATTAAGAAAACAGTCCTATTTATAATTATACCAAAAAGAAACCCTCCATCCATTGTTGGTAAGAATGTAAATTGGTGTAGTCACTGTGGAGAACAGTATGGAATTTCCTCCAAAATAAATAAATAAATAAATAATGGTGGAAATATCATACAATCCAATAATTCTCTTACTGAGTATTTATACAAAGAAAACAAAAACACTAATTCAAAAAGATACATGTCTTCCTTTGTTTATTCAGCATTATTTATAATAGCCAAGAAATGGAAGCAACCCAAGTGTCTATCAACAAATGGATAGATACAGATGTGGTATACATATACTCACTCAATGGAATTTTACTCAGCCACAGAAAAAGAAAGAAAGAAAGAAAGAAATTAAAAAGAGAGAGAGAGATCTTGCCATTTGCAACATGGATGGGCAGAGAGGGTATTAAGCTAAGTGAAATAAGCCAAACATGAAAGAACAAATACTATATGATTTCACTTATATATGGAATCTGAAACAACAAAACAAAGAAATAGGCAAACACAAAAAGCAGAAACAGGCTCATAAAGACAGAGAATTAACTGGAGATTGCAAGAGAGAAAGGAGTACGGCAATAGGCAAAACAGTTGAAGAGCAGTGGGAAGTATAAGCCTCCTGTTATGGAATATGTCACTCAGTCAATGGTATTATAATAGCAGTATATGGTGAGAGATGCAACTATATTTGTGGTGAGAACAGTATAACATACTGTTTATTTAAATCACTATGTTGAGTACCTGGCACTAATGTAATATTGTGTTCCCACTATACCTCAGTTAAAAAACAAATAAACAATTAAATCATAGATTTCTGCTTAGGGTTAACTGACACCACTATGATGAGGGAGCAGGAGGCTGGCTGAGGACAAAGCAAAAGCTGGCGCTTTGCACCCCCTCTTCACCCTTTCCCCTCCATAAGTGTAGCATCCCTCAGGCAGCCCTGACTGCCATGAACAATAAGCAAATAGTTAACTTGCAGAGCTCACAATCCTGCTAGACAGGAGTCTCCCTTGGCTTACAAATGTCCTAAATCTCACTAACAAAGACGATTGATAGCAGGATTGTGACACCCCACCAAAAAGTCTCCCAACTATCTTAATGTTAATGGCTGGTCTAAAGACAACATTGATCCAGCAGCAAGGTCAAGGCCTCCGGCAGGCCTGGAACATCCTGGCACCTTGTAGGCCCTCTTTAGCATATGAAAACTCCACTGAAACCTCCCTTCCCCTCACCTTCCCCCAACAGCAGGGTATATAACATGCCTACCCTCACAACCCGGAGCAGCCGCATCTCTCCCTGCCCACGGGTCCTGTCCCCGTGCTCTAATAAACCACCTTTTTGCACCAGAGACGCCTTAAGAATTCTTTCTTTAGCCGTCGGCTCTGAACCTAACCCCACCGAACCCCACCTAGGTTCAAGAACTTCATCAACTAGGCACTGGGTTGGGAGAATCTCTTTGGATTTGTCCCTTAACAAAAGGAGGGCTTCAGTGCTATCAAATGTTATCTGTTGAGCTCAGTGCCATTTGGATATGATAACTGTAATTTAAACAACTAACCTTCCATTTTAGTTAGTATATTTTTAAATAAAGAACAGAAACAGAAAATAACCTAATAGCCTAATGGCTTTACCTACATAAAATAGGTTTTTCTTTTTTTTTTTTTTCCATATAACAAGGTTTCAAAAGGCAAGAATATCTAGTTGTTCATTGACAACCTGCGGTGTGTGTGCATACACACACACACACACACACACACACACACACACACATATTTTTTGGGTGATCCTCATGGTCAATGAGAGCTGCCAGTCATTTAAGAAGGATGGGAGTTAGAGAAGGGGGCTTCTCTTCTCAGTACTCTCTATTTGTATGGAAAAGAAAATATTTTTTTTCTAGTATATTGTCCTTTGCATCTCATTCATTGAACTGGTTCATATGCCTTCTTGATTTAAAGTAATCATGAGCATTTGCAGGTTAAACCCCCAGGAAGTAGTTGCTGAGATAGACATTAGTATGTAGGACCTTCACTAGGGAATCCTCTTGAGATCAATACCTATGAAAAGGCAGTGCGAGGAAAAAGGATTAGACAGAGGGTGAAGTTGGACTTCAATCAGGAGCATGAAGGCCTCTTCTGACCCATAGGAAGATTTGGAAATGAGACAGCCTTTTCAGAGTTTCACACGTTGGAGTGAAACATTCAAACTACTTAAGCATTAATATAGCCTGCTGCCAGAAAAACAACAACAAAAACATACCTTTGGTGAGTCATCTGTCTTGAACCAAAGCAATCCTCAGAGTGCTGATAGTTGTGGGGTATCACCTGACAGCACATTCGACAGCTGGGAGAATAAATCCCTCATTCTCAGAGATGGTTTTGGGCTCTGCATCACAAAATTGAAAAAGAGAAGTGGAATTACCATAAATGGATTAAAAATATTTATGATTCATGCTGAGTGCTTACAGGGAGATACCCCTCTCTCTTGAAGGTAAAATTTCTCTCCCATACATATTGTAATTCTGCAACTCAGGAGAAATTTGCTCTTTGGTAGACAACCAATGTCTGTCTCTCTTTCCTTTCACCCTTTACCCTACTACACTCCCTCTCTTTCTATTTACTCTTTCTTATTAAAAAGAAAAAAAACTTTATTTATTTGAGAGAGAGAGACAGAGATAGCAAGAGAGCACAAGCAGGGAGAGGAAGAAGCAGGCTCACCTTTAAGCTGGGAGCCTGACACATGACTCATTTCCAGGATTCTGAGATCATGACCTGAACTGAAGGCAGGTGCTTAACCAACTGAGCCACCCAGCCACCTTCACTCTTTCTAATTTATCTATTCCTAACACACTACATAGCCAGAAGCAGTAGCCTTTATCTGTAGAATAAAATTCTAGGAGCAGCTCTAAAAATATTCTGCATGGAGTTTTATGGTTGATAGGTCCTGAGAGAAAAGCAGACCAGAGCTGTAAGTAACCTTGGATATCTACTCATCCCAGGGTAAAAAGCAATTATGAGAAGGAAAATTATAATGATTCAAAACATTATTCTAATGCAGTAATTTTTTGAGTTAGTCTTTGTAACAGTCCCATCATGGACATGTTCTAAATACTTGAACTTTGACTAATTATTTCGTATATTTGAACATTAGTACCTTTCTATTAATCAGAAAACATAATACCAAATTGGTAGAATCATTTACATCTCACATTATATATATATTATACTATATAAACACTATGTTTATATAGTATAGTATACTATGTTTATATTATATAATAGTGTCTAGTTCCAGTATATGTAATACTGCCTATATATATAATAGTGTTCAGTACGTCAAATACAGTATTACAAACACTCAGTAAAATTAATTACCTGAATAATGAAAATTCTTAATATATATAGTTTTCCATTTCTAGCACTACACCAAGTATTTGGGAAAAAGTTAAAAATTAAAAAAAAATTCATAGAGTATGTCATATCTTATTTGCTTTTTTAAAAAGATTTAGTTATTGGAGAGAGACAGAGAGAGTGAGCGAGCATGCAAGCACAAGTGGGGGGGGCAGAGGGAGAATCTCAAGCCAACTCTTTACTGAGGATAGAGCCTGAGGCAGGGCTCAATCTCACAACACTGAGATCACCACCTAAACAGAACCTAAGCAGAACCACCTAAGCATGACCATGTCCGATTTTACTTTTTATGTATATTTTTAATTCCTGTCACCCTTTTATCCATATTACTACTGTCCTAGGTTAGGCTATACTCAGTAGGATTCTTTATTACCATAATAGTCTCCTAACTGGTCTCCTTAGCTCTAGTACACCTCTTATTTTCCTCAAATCTATCCTCCTAATGCATATTAAAAACAATCCATGCTAATTTGACCATATCAATTTTATATTTAAAATTCTTCACTGGAATGATATTGTCCATAAGTGGATGTATATAAATGTTTTAACATAACAGGTTGGAGTTCTCATTACCTGGCCCCTGTATTTATTATTGACTTCTGTTGCATTAACTCTTCATTCTTCACAGTGTAAATTTGACAAAAACCTTCACATAATTACACATGCCATACTCTGTCTTGATTATATGCCATCCTTCACATACATGAATCTTATTTTTTATGAAAAAAAAAAACAAAAAACAAACAAAAAATTGTGTTTGCCTGATACAATGTGTGGAGACATTAAGAGGACTTTCTGAAATCATTTATGTTTAATTTGTGGTGAAGATTTTTATTAAAGTCAATTGAGATATATATCCTACTCTGCTTATATCTATATGAGTAATAGAAGGTAATCACTGAATTTTAATTGTTGAGGTTTAGTTTAAAATATTTTTGCTAAGTTCCAGGAACAAACTGAAGGAAAATCATTCATAAATCAATGTATTTGAATGGGTTTTAACTTTAAAATTTGTAGCAAATTCTTAATAACTCATAAATAACAGAATACACTGAATCTTCACATTAATCCTAAACATCCCTTTCTTATTAAACCTTGAGATAGAGCATACAATTTCCAAACAGAAAGCAATTTAGCCCTTTTTGTTCTTAGAATATTACCCATCACTTTGGATAGGCAGGTTTCCTTAATTGCTTTGTTGCAAAAACAATTTATGTGCTTTCTAAATGAGTTTAATTTTCTTTTAAGTTTTTCTTATAAAAACATGCAATATAGTAAAATCAAATAAATTATCCACACGGCAGACTTCATTCATTCTTCTTCTATCCATAAATCTAAATCCCTCAAGACTCCATCAACAAGGCATATTGTATAGAAAGGCATATGTTGGTGGAAAATTCAAAAAAGGAAAATATTATTACCTGTATTATAAATATCTCCACCCCCCATTTCTCCTAAATAGTCACTGTAAATAAATAATGCTCTAAACTTAAATTGTAAAGATTATGACCTAGAATACTACTAAAGATAATGTAGATTATGGTATATTTGTAAAGGATTTTCATAGCAACTTTAGAGGAATTTTAATGTTCTATTTAGCATTTGAATTATTTTAAAAAATCAAGGACTTCTTTCAGCTAACCACAAAAATGTTTCAGTCTCATTTATTTTATACTGCAGCAGTGAGAACTGGAAAAGGAAACATTGAATATCAGATACAGAAGAGGACTAAGATATTCAACCACTTGCTTGAGCCACTTACAGGATAGCCATGGCATAAACTTTTAGTTAGGCTCTATAACATAAATAAGTTATGATTTAGGCAAACACTTTATATCTGATATATAACATGCTCAAAAATTCCTGCTGGAGATGGCAAACTAACACTGCTGTTCCAGTTCACCGAAGGAGAGCATTGTGCTTTTCTTTTCAGGGGAAGAGGATATCCTTGGACACCACTGACAGAGCTTGTGTTAAGATGTTTTGTTCTCACATTGTGTGTGTGGATATGCCTGCATCTCTTTTGCTTTTACTCAGGGTCTATACATACCTATACATTTTTTTTTAAGATTTTATTTACTTATTTGACAGAGAGAGATCACAAATAGACAGGGAGGCAGGCAGAGAGAGAGGGGGAAGCAGGCTCCCCACTGTGCAGAGAGCCCGATGCGGGGCTCTATCCCAGGACCCTGGGATCATGACCTGAGCTGAAGGCAGAGGCTTTAACCAACTGAGCCAGCCAGGCACCCCCAGACCTATACTTCTTCCCAACTTTAAAATCTCAAAGATATGTAAAATCTTGATGTTGGCCTTTACTTGATAGATCTGAGGCTCTAAACAATTCCTTTCTTCATTCTACTCCTCCAAAATTGTTGTATTTTTGTTTTGTTTTGCTTTAGGGCATCATGTCGGAGCTGGCAGTCCACTAATAAATCCTACTGCACTGTGTAACTGATTAAAGAAAACTTGGGAAATGTAACAAAAACATGTCATTATGAGTTTTACTAGTATTTATTTTTATGTATGATCCTTATTTAACCAATATGTTCAGATAGCTTTTTCTTTTTTTCAGATAGCTTTTGCTTAAGATGTCTGCTTCAAGTGGCTAGCACTAAAACTAAAGGAATAACTATAACATGCCCCCATGTACTAACCTCAACTGACTTTCACTCCTTAGGAATAGGAGGGCCAACAATAAATTCCATGGATACTTATGGAGATGCTGTGTTTAGACAGAAGAACTGTAGACCAAGTGGGAAGTCATCTCTTAATGGAATGCTGAAACAGATCCTAAAACAGTCCCTGGAACTTCTGGAAACAATGTTGGTAGACAGGTCAAAATGATTCCTTGATCCATGGGGTACAGAATGGATAGTGTATTAACAAGCATGAAACAGCATGACTTACAGATTTCTATCAGTTCTCTCAGGTGACCAGGTGCATTGTTGATAAGCAGTAATATTTAAAAAATTTTTGGTTTTGGTTTTTTCTGAGCAGTGGGTCTCAACCATCAGCTTAAAATATTCAGTAAATCTCACTGTAAATAAATGTGTTGTCATCCTAGCTTTGTTGTTTCATTGACAAAGCATAGATAAAGTAGATTTAGCATAATTCTTAAGGGCCCTCACATTTTCAGAATGGTAAATAAACATTGGCTTCAGTTTAAAATTATTGGTTGCATTACCCTCCAACAAGAGATTTAGCCTGACCTTTAAAGCTCTGAAGCCAGGCACTGACTTCTTCTCTTCAGGTTTGAAAGTCCTAGATGGTATCTTCTTCAAATAGAAAGCTGTTTGTTGGGGCACCTGGGTGGCTCAGTGGGGTAAGCCTCTGCCTTCAGCTCAGGTCATGATCCCAGGGTCCTAGGGTTGAGCCCCGCATTGGGCTCCATGCTTAGCGGGGAGCCTGCTTCCCCCTCTCTCTTTGCCTGCCTCTCTGCCTACTTGTGATCTCTCCCTCTGTCAAATAAACAAATAAAATCTTAAAAAAAAAAAAAGAAAGAAAGCTGTTTGTCTACACTGAAAAGCTATTATTTAGTGAAACCGTCTTCCTTAGTGGTCTTAACTAGATCTTTTGAAAAACTTGTTGCAGCTTCTCCAGCAGCACTTGCTGCTTCACCTTGCACATTTGGTTATGGAAACCACTTAAAAAAAAAAAAAAAAAGTATGCCAACTTCATGAGTCAACCTTTGTTAGCTTCCAAGTTTTCCTCTACAACTTTCTCACCTCTCTCAGACTTCATAGATTTGATTAGAGTTAGGCTTTAGCTTAAGGGACTATTATAGCTGGTGTGATCTATCCAGACCACTAAAAGTTTCTTCATAGCAGCAATAAGGCAGTTTCACTTTATCATCATTCATGTGTTCACTGGAGTAGTACTTTCAATTTCCTTCAGTAAGTTTTCCTTTGCATTCACAACTTGTCTAACCGTTTGGCACAAGAGGCCTAGCTTTTGGCCTGTCTTGGTTTTTGACATGCCTTCTTCACTAAGCTAGATCATTTCTAGCTTTTGACTTAAAGTGAGAAATGTGTGACTCTTCCTTTCACTTGAACAGTTAGAGGTCACTGTAGTATTAACTGGCTTATTTTCAATGTTGTTGTGACTCAGAGGATGGAAGAGAGGGATAGAGAAAGGGTAAAGGTGGGTTGGTGGAACAGAACACGCAGAGCATTTACTATGTTCACCATCCTATATGGTTGCAGTTCACGGTGCTCCATAATGATTACATTAGTAACATTAAAGATCACAATAACAGATCACCATGACAAAGTAATGAAATATTTGAAATACTGTGAGAATTACCAAAATGTGACAAAGTGAGCAAATGCTGCTGGAAAAATGGTACAAACAGACTTACTTAACGTAGGGTTGCCACAAACCTTTAATTTGTAGAAAACATGGTCTCGGAGAAACATGATAAAGGGAAGTGCAAAAAAATGAGGTATGCCTGTATTGCAGATGCCTATTTTCAAATTTTTCTGTTATAAAGAACTTGATTAAATCCATGCATTCACTCAAATAGGAATTAAAAACATCACCATCAGTGGGAAATTGCCTTAATTTTTCAAGTAAAAGTTTGATCATCTGAAATTTAATAATTATGATTCTTCATCTCTATTCACACTAGTTTAATTTCAACAATATTCTGAACTTGAACACTTATTTTTCTTCTTACCTTTGATGAAATAAAATATTTGCTTCTCTGTGCCTGCTACTTTTCAACTGGGATTTGTTGGCAAAAGTCAGATAGGGTAGGGAAGTCGGATGTTATTACTAGAAATTCATGATAAAAGCCCTCTCTAAATTTTCAGTCTTCTATTTTTACTTAGTGTCTTTCTTTACCTATGCAATGAACCTGGACTAACACAACAATGAAAACAAAAGTAAAATTTCATTGAAATATAACCTGACTGAAACCCACAAATGACTTTGCAATGTGAGGCTTCCTCAAATTAGTGTGATCCATTTTCACTTCATCTGTACTTCCCCTTTATTTTTTAATATTTCCTGCTTTTTAATAAAATTTAAGATTTTGAATGTAGTCATTCCTCTATGGTAGGAATAGAAGAGATACAGTTCTTTTGTTCTGCCTCCTGAGTTTTCCTCTCAGACAAGAAAATTTTTATGCTTCATCTTGAAAGACTCCCTTTCTTAAAATTAATGATCTGTGTGTGCCTGCTGATTTTACTTTGCAATTGTTTTCAGTGGGAAAGAGAATACAGAGAAACAAAGACATGCTTTCTTCTCTCATCTGAAGGACTTGCAACTAATTATTTTGAAACATTCCACCTACGCAGATTCGTGAATCCTGTTAAGCAGAATGTAATTTTATACATATTAAGAATATGTTTGAATTATATGCATGAATTCAACACATTTATTGAGGTTCTTACATTTGACAAGCATTCTCCTGGATGCTGGGGATACAGAATACAATCTTGCACTCAAGTAACTCACCAAGTCTAGAGGCAAAAAGTATATAAATAAACCAAAAGCATAAAGAATGTTGGGTGCTATGACAGAGATTTTCTGTGTATATCATTGGAACCCTGAGATCAGCAGGGAACATCTAAACATGGCTTGGAGTATCTAAACAAGAGGCCCTATCTCACACACACAGACAACCATATTACCTGGCCATTAATGAGGTATGCATTATATATTTAATTAAACTAAGTTTCAGAATTATATCTGAAGCCAGGCTACCTGTTTACCTCTGCTATGCCCATGATCTGTGTCCAAATTTTCTCAGACATCAATTTTAAAAAATGGTAGTATTAATGTGATAAGGTTGTTGAAAGTATTAATAAAAAATGCACAGTATAAACTTAGAACAGGTCCTGGCATACAATAATCAATAAATCTTAGCTACGATTACTTTTAAAATACTACTGTTTGTGACTAAAAAGCAGTATTTATTGATTTTAGAAACAATGAAAATAAGTACTTTAGCAACATATTTTAAAAATATTCCCTAAGAAGATTATCATGAAAAATATTTCTATTTATCTTCATTAAGATCATTATCTAATATATTTTTATTTGGGCCTGTATATGAATGTACTTAAGACATTTATGAATCATTTCATACACTAAGGAGTCTTTTTCACTTAGCAAGGCATTGCAAATATCTTAAATTAATAAATACTAATTTGCAACATTTTTTCTTAGTGACTCAATAGCATGAAGGTTGAGTAGGTGTCCAGTGATTTATTAAGCATATTTTCTATTATAGGACAATTACATTGATTCCTTATTTTCACTTATTAAAAAAGGCTACGATGAATAGCATTGTCATTTAATGCATATATAGTTAACTACTGCCTTAGGATTTGTTCTTAGAAGTTGGAATTTCTCTCTCAAAACCTTTATATACCTATAAAATATTGCATTTCAGTTGCAAATGAAACTCTACTATAAAATACATTCTAAATCTGCAATGAAAAGGTTATTATAGGTGATTAGTCAGAATTTTAAAAAAGTGACAATAAACAGCCAAAATGGATAAAGAATTTTTCTGCATTTGCCATGCAGCTAGCCATTACTCAACACTATGTATCCATTAGCTTCTATAGAAAAAGCATGAAAAAAAAAAAAAAAACTCATGGAAGTTGCCAAGGCCTCCCTCCCTTCTTATGCAAAGGAAACCTATTTGTATGAATCTTTTGTGATTTTGTTTCATGAACTCTTTGCATAAAATTTCAACTCCAGGCTTTTTTGGCTGTGGTTATTTTGGGGGAGGGAAAGGTTTTTTTGTGAAAAGTCCTTCCCAAAGTGATGACAAAAACACTTTTTATTTCTTTTTAGGAAATAGGGATATTTAGAAACAGTCTTAGTTTCTTTGTTCACTGTTGAAAAAAAAAAAAGCTTCCTAAGTTTCAATATACTTTTGAAGCTTTATATTTTACACCAAAGGTACTAAAACTTTAAAAAGTATTTAAAAAAAACCCGTATTTTCCTCTTAAGGGGTGCTGCATTTTTTAATTTGGGAAACTATAATATTTGATTTGTACTCATGAATATTTATGTACTCAGGAAGTATCTGAAAAATAACAACAATATTTCAAAGCGACTAAACTCAAAATAGCTCTTCTCCTCATCTGCATGTTTGGCATGAACAATGGGTCAGGCTTTCTCTCCTGATACTGTTCCAATCTGTGATCTCAATATGGAGATCAGCCCTACCAAAGCCGGGAGTAAGGGAATCTTCAGAGCTGTAATTCTTCTTCTTCCCCTAAATTGAGCACTTATGCTGTACCAAGAGCTATAGTGAGTGATTTAAAGTTATCTGTTTTTCATTCTCACAACAGCCCTGTGATTTTAGTATTTTATCTCCATTTTTCAGATAAGAAAAAGGAAAATCAAGAGTTGAGCTCAATTTTGAAATCTAGTATCTTGACCTAGAAATCCTTGAATTTACATTTCCACCTTGCTGCTTCTCATTTTCTTCCTTGACTTACTCCTAGACAATTTTTTGTTGTTGTTGTTGCTAATATCTTAGATAACATTCTCCAGCTGAGCACAATGTCACCATGTGTCTTTGCTGGCCAAAGTGAAGCTACCTTGGCTTCTCTAGCGAAGTAGTAGTAGTCTAAGTAGTCTAAGTAGTAGTAATAATAGTAGTCTAAGCTTCACCAGTGAGATTCATTAAACCCTTCTTTGTATAATCATAGATCATGTATTCTTTCCTAGAAAGAAGAGATCACTTCTATGTCATCAGGCTCTCCTGCTTCACCCTGAGCACCAAGGAACCGGACCCCATTGCACAACCTCCAGGCACCATGATGACATCTGTAGCTGGCACCAAGGAGACTTGTCACAAACCACTGTACTCCTTTAACTGATTTTTATTTATTTTTTTTAAGTAGGCTCCATGCCCACATGGAGCAAGTCAACACATGGCTTGAACTCATGACCTTGAGATCAAGACCTGCATTGAGTTGTAGTGTCCCATGGTTCACACACTGAGCTACCCAGATGCCCCTCCTTTAAATGATTAAATGCCCTAAGCCCCTTTAAAAATCTTTGGGCCAGGCAGAAACCTTGGATTTCACTTTTGGAGTCTACCTTCTTCCCAGGTAGTAGCCAGCCTCTTAAATAATACTCATATTCCTTTCTAATCAAAATTCATCTCAAAAAACCTACACACAAAAAACATAAAACCTCATCTCTTGAATACTGACCTTTCAAACTACACGCAGCTATACTTGGATTTCAGTAATAATGATATCAATCTTTGTTCCCCCACATTGATCTATTTTTAATTTCTATATTTTTGAATTTCCTTTTATACCAACACAAATACAATATTCTTTGTACTATACTGATATTTGGGGTTTTATAATTCTCCCCTATTTTTTTTTAAAATTTCCTGTTTAAGGATCTTTATAGAGGAGGGTTTTTGTTTATAAGAAAGATTCTAAAAATGCTTTTAAGAATATAAATTATAAGCCTTACGATTTATTTTATAAGGTTATAGCAAGGTTGTACCAACTCATGCTCCCAGAGTGACCTAGTGCCATGATAAATGGTTCTGATGTGTTTTATTTTAAATTTAAAAGGTAGATGAATATTCCCTTGTTTCTTGATTATACTTTCCTGTCACATAATTAAAGCTGCTTTTCATTTGATTATTGACCATTCCTATTTCCTCTTTATTAAAGACTACTTATAATCTTTGACATTGTTTTCTTCTGGGTTTATCTTTTAAATCAAATATAGAACCTTATCAAATATTAAAGAAATCTTAAATGAGCATTTACTATAACTATCATAAATAATTTTCTCAATCTATTGTTTGTCTTTCTATTTTGTTTGGGAACAATTGTCATACAGACATTCTAACTCGCATGTTGTCAAATCTATCAGTTTTTTTATGGTTTTGGGGTTTTTTGTTCTGCTTAAAACCAGAAGGCATTCACATATTATACATTTTTTTTTCTAAGATTCATTTTATTTGGGATATTACCATTTGAATGTATACGCTAAATTGCTCATTCTGCAGACAGTAACTTATAGCCACTTGTAATCATGTAATTAAAACCTGCCTTCCTGTTCAAATCCCTTTTTCTACTTGGTTTTGTACACAGCTCTCCTGGGAAGTATATCCTGAGATCATGCTTTTCTACCTAATGTAATCTCCAGTTCTTTTCTTCCACAAGAATGACGAACAAGAGAGGGAGCCATTAATTCAATTTGGGCAAATTCAAGCCTTTTTTTCTAAGTAGCTATAATAAAATTGGCATTTAGAATAAACATAATAATAAGCCTGCCTTCCTTCTATCTTACTGCCTTTGGGAGAGCTTTCTTCAAGGATTCTCACAAAACAGGTGTAACCTTCATGCATATGTGTATTTATCACATTATTCCTGAGCAATTCTCCTTACCTCCAAACAAAAATATATTTTAACATTCATTTTTGGATGTCTAACTCCACCCCCATCCATACATTTCAGTTGCAGTTTTGTGAATTTCAATTCTCTTCTCCCTCTGCCTCCAACCTGGCTTATTGTCCAGGAGATGCTCTCTGAAGATGCTTCCTCATGCAGCTTTTCTTACTGGTATCTTTCCTAGTCAAGCATTCAGTTCTTTGTATTCCTCTTTCCTCATGTTCCATGATCCTGAATATTTTCTTACAGACCATTGCTGATCCTGCTTTATCATTTGTTTGTTTGTTTGTTTGTTTTAACTTTCTAAGACAAGCAAGTATTATTAAATATACTGAATTCTGCAAAATTTGTTTGGGTACCCACAGAAACAGAACTCTTCCATTCCTTCCCAGGAATGGGATAGTAACATTTTTCTTGATCTTTGTTACTCCCTACCAACTACAGTTCCCTCCTTCCAGAAGATAATTCACAAGCCATGAGCCAGCTATCACCAGTCACCCTATTAAAACAGTTCTATCTCCAAGGTGAAAGAACACAGATCGACATAACAATGAGACATATCAGACTGTTAGAAACATATCTAAGATAAATGCTATAAGCAAGCAGTGACAGCATCAAATAATATCTCACTGGCAACCCCAGGAGCAAATAAACATTTCCCATTTTACATCATTTTTGTGTAACAAAATGGAAGTACATTTTTCCTTTCTTTGGCACCTCTTTCTCTGGAGAGGCAGATAAGAAAGGCAATAGAACAAGTGACCAAACAGGGGTGGCTAGATCCTGAGTCCTGTAAGAGATCAAGGGATTATTAAAGAGGAATGACTGATAATCCATTTTAGGGTTTTTGTTTTAAGGCATAAATTTCAAAACCTCTCAAAGATGTAACTCAAGACTTGCGGTGCATGTACTGCATGCCTAGCACAATTATATTTATAGAATGTCTAATTATAAATTGCACCTATCTGTAATAACTTTCATCATAATAGTTTTTAAAGATAGGTGTCATTGTGTCATATTTACAGGTGGGGAAAATGAACAGAAAGTTTAAGTTATTTATTCAATGTCACACAGGTGGTAAACATGGAGGTAAGAATTAAAGTGAATTGATTTGACTCCCATAGCCCACAACATTAGCAGCATACAAAGTGTTCATTCATTAAAGGGTGAGATACACAAAAAAGTAGAGAGGCATTTTTTAGCTGGGTGGGTGAGCACTGATACAAGGACTGAATTCTGTGGCTGGATAAATCTGTAGCAGATCATGGAGAATGCTGAGGATATTAAGGTGATTTCTTCATTGCCACTTATCCTCCATTTTCTTTCTTTTTATCTTCTATTGGCTGGCATAGAGACCTGATGCATATGAACAGTGTCAATGGAGATAAAGGAGATATTGTAGATAATGGAGAATGGCAACACCTACTTCCCTCTCTACCTGAGAAATAAATTTTCATCTTACATGCTCTATTGAATTTGGTGACTCTCAATTACAGACATTAGTCTATACCCTAAGGAATGTATTTCCTTTAATTCATTTACCATAAAGTGGTCAGAATAAATTTTAAAATACCTTTCAGATCACTTATTTGCCTTCAAATCTTCCAGTAGTTTCTAATGTATTTTATTTGAAATAAACTCCCCCTCCCCTTTTTTTTTTTTAAACCATAGCTCACAAGGCTCTTCTATTTTCCTTACCAGCCCTTTTTTTATTTTTTTAAGATTTTATTACAGAGATTACAAGTAGGCAGAGAAGCAGGCAGAGAGCTGAGCAGAGAGCCCGATGTGGGGCTTGATCCCAGGACCCTGAGACTATGACCTGAACTGAAGGCAGAGGCTTCAACCCACTGAGCCACACAGGCGCCCCACCTTACTGGCCTTTTTACTGTTCCTTGAACAGCTTGTTCCTGCCTTTGGTCTTTGATACTTAATGCTCCTCTGGCTAAGGTCTCAATGTCCTTTGTATAGCCAAATCCTCTTCTCTTTTGTAGATCTCCTAAGAGGGATCTTCCATAGAGTTACTACTCATTCTCTTGCATTTCAATGAGTTATTAGGTTTATAACACTTTTCAATTTCTGAAAGTATTGTTTATATATTTTCTTTTTCATGACTTCCTTCTTCTTCCCAGAAGGCAAGTTATTTGAAGGCAGGAACCTCTGTTCTCTTGATAGTTCTGTATACTGCCATTTAAGACAGGGTCTGCCTCCTTATAAACATTTAAAAAAAATAAATAATTCAGTAGATGAAGGAACTGAGAAGTGAGCATGAGAATATTCTATTTTTGTTCATCTTTTGCCATCCATTGTTTCCATGATTCCTGATAGTATATTGGGATTGTGATAGTTTATAAAGGGAAAGGAGTAATATATGGAGCCAAACACATATTAAAACACATAGTAAACCCAGCTGACAGTGAGTTTTAAAGATGTTTCAAACCTATATTAAATACTTTAATGTTATATCCGATAGAATGCAATTTTCTAAAGAAATTGTTTCCTAATATAATCAGACATTTAAGTTCTGGTTTAGTGAGATAGTTGCTTAATTATTTAGGATAGGCAATTAAGAGGAAGGGCTATAGAAGAAAATATAGTTCAGTGGAACTTTGGAATATTTAAAGAATTTTAGTTTGATATGTCCAACAAATATTTCTAATTGACATCTATACCATTCAATCTTTCTTTTCACGAATGAACTGCTTACCACAAATCCTAGATGGGAATACTAATCCAGATTTAGATTTAATTCTAGTGTTTCAGAGTGTGGGAACTGCTTGGTTTAACTGTATAAAAATGAACTTAAAGTAAGAACAAACAAAACAAAGCCTTGAAACTAAAATTTCCTACAAACTCCAGGTTTGCTTGGGAGCTGAAGAGCAAAAATTATGTAATTGGTCTTTAAATTCCTCCTAACAGCACAGTGTGATAAAAATACTATGTATATTGGCAGGAGAAGAGTTAATAGGCTAAGTGGGACTAATTATTTGGACAAGATTTGTTTTCTATCTTGAGAGATGGTAGAATTTTCATACTTTCATTGAAGCTACAGAGTACTGAGGACTAATGTTTCACAATTTACATAGCTAATTTCATTTACCTTTGATGTTTCCATCACATTTTCAAACATTATAATTTTTTCCTCTCTAATGCCATACTTCTATCCCTGATAGCACTTAACATGGAGTTTTGCATATAGTAAGTGCTAAAAAATTTGGTTGAATAAATTGTCATCAGGAAACATATCTTACATATAAATTACATTTTCCCAGAGTCTGGGTATTAAAAAAAAAAAATACACAAAAAACCTTTTGTCTGCAGGAGTTTAAAATCTACACCTCTTCAACACTTGTTCTCCAAATTCAATACAGCCTATATTATTATCTTGTGGAACCATGGTGTGTGTGTGTGTTTAATATATTAACTTTACATGACCTTAATGCTGGTGAATTACATTAAAAAGAACAAGAAAGGCGACCAAGCTTGAAGCAAATATTATAAATTCATACATCCAAGATTTCAAATGTTTAATTAGCTATCTCAGTGTGATCCCTTCCAGGTATAGTATTGTTTAATTTCCTGGCAATATACAGCTTTCTTCTTTTCTCTTTTTGGTGTTAAGATTTTTATTGAACTATTTGATTCATTTTACTACAGGAAACAAAAGAAAGAGTCAAGAGAAAGCTTTGAATGTCTTCTCCAACATTTTAGCAGGAAAAAAAGGCAAAATTCACATTTAAATTGTCTTTAAAAGAGGAGGTTTGCAGAGAAAAGGCCACTTTGATGTTTTATTTTAATGCTAATGTATTTGAGAGATGACTTTGTGTTACATTCACTCTATTTTTGGATAGCTAGGTTTATGAGCTATAGTTCAGTTTCTTTAGCTGTATATGCAGTGAATTTATACACTAAATATGCCCACTATTCTAGTAATGGAAGAAAAATCTCAACAACCTGCCAATGACTGCTAAAATTGACCCTAAGAGAATAACTCCTATAAGTGATAACCAATTAGGCTATGGAAATCACTGGTAATTTTTGGAACAGTAACAGTGCTTGGGAATTTAATGTGTGAAGACTAGCTACTCTCACTGGGTACAAGGAGAAGAAATAGGACTAGTAGCATCTTCAAGCATGGAATGTGAGTGCCCTTCAAGAAGATGAAGGAATGAAATGACACCAAATCCCTTTTCAACTGTAAAATGTCTTTATTTTATACACACAAAGCACAATAAACAATAAAAGCTAGAACTGGAATGCATAAAAAACAAAAAAGAAAAAGATAAATGACCTGTCTGGATATGGTTTCTCCTTTAAAATAGTTACGAAGTATGTCTCCAAAAAAGATGTTGAAGTCTTAACACCAAGTACCTCTCAATACAATCTTATTTGCAAACTGTCTTGACAGATTTAAACAAGTTAAGAGGACATAATTAGAATAGGCCATAATCCCATATGACTGGTATCCTATAAAAGGGAAAACAGAACACAGACACACAGGTAGAATGCTATGTGGCAATAGAGTTAGAGATTGGATGGATACTACAAGGTAAGGAACACCAAGAATTGATGGGAACAACTGAAAGCTAATGAGGCAAGAAACGATCCTTCCCTAAAGACTTCAGAGTGAGCATGGGCATATAGACATTTTTATTTCATTTCAGTTTTCTAGCCTCCAGAATTGTGAGGGAATGCATTTTTACTTTTTTAAGCCATGCAACTTGTGGTTCTTTGTTATAGCAAACCCCCGGGAACTAATACAAGATTATTTTCACTTAGAATGTTATGGTAAAATCCATCTAAAATAATTACTCACATAATCCCCATTCCAACAATGTAGCAGGAATAATGAGATACTTACTAGAAGTCCAGTCCAGGTAACTATTTTGGTTAATTTCTTTTCTTTTCATTTTTTTTTTTTCAGTGAATTGCCCCAATCTTATGTACCTAGGATTTTTTTTTTAAGATTTTATTTATTTATTTGATGAAGAGAGATCATAAATAGGCAGAAAGGTGGGCAGAGAGAGAGGAGGGAAAGCAGACTCCCTGCTAAGCAGAAAGCCTGATGTGGGACTTGATCCCAGGACCCTGAGATCATGACCTGAGCAGAAGGCAGCAGCTTAACCCACTGAGCCACCCAGGCATCGATTTTTTTTTTTTAATTGAAGTACTTTATAGGTACATTCTTTACATGAATATATATTTACATTAATACTTACATGCTATAATAAAAATGTGGCAGAGTAGATTTTTAGATTATACCCAGTAACAGTATATTGCCAAATATCAATTTTTTTAAAAGATTTTATTTACTTGACAGAGAGAGAGAGAGAGCATAAGCAGGGGAAGTGGCAGGCAGAGAGAAAGAGAGAAGCAGGCTTCTTGCAGAGCAGGGGAAGCCCGATATGGGACTCGATCCCAGGACTCTGGAATCATGAACTGAGCCAAAGGCAGTGGCTTAACCACCTGAGACACCCAGGTGCCCTCAATTTTTAAAAAAAAAAAATTATTTATTTATTTATTTATTTATTTATTTATTTATTTGAGATAGAATGAGAGTGAGCAAGAGAAAACATGAGCAGCCAGTGTGGAGGGAGAGAAGCAGGCTCCCCACTGAGCAAGAAACCGGACATGGACTCTGGGATCACACCTGAGCACAAGGCAGATGCTTAACCAACTGAGCTACCCAGGCACTCTGCCATATATCAATATTTTGAATGTTTGTTAATAGTGACACCTGGATAAAAGGGTATATTCCTAACTCATGGCTCCCAATTTTAAAACATCTTTGATCAAACACTACTTTCAGGATCATTGTTGGCTCGTTCTTAAAACATAGATTCTCACCTGCCGTTATTAGAGTGCTGATAGTTAAGCTTTCTGTAATCAAAGGTGACCTTTCTTCCTTCTATCGCTCAAGCTCAATCCCTGACATGCAGTACTCATATGCATTATTAGAGAAGCAAAAAATAATGTTTTGAAAATCTATTTACTTCCCATAATGCTGCATCACCATCTCCTTTTCTTCCTTTTTCCTACTTTGACAATGGAGGCCTCCTCTGATTCTGAAGTACAAAGTCACAAAACTTGTTTCACATCATGCTTAGTGATTCTAATGGGAGACAGATGAATTTTCTATAATTACCTGTGATATATTTGAATAACATTGTTTCATACATCACTCACCCACAAGTATTTATCATACACCTACAATATGTCAGATATGATAGTTAATTGCTGGAGATAAAAAGATAAATGAAACACAGCTTCTTCTAAGAAGTCAGAGTTCCCCAAAAGAAGTAAATATGCAAATAAATTTCAATTCAATATAGCCTATAGCACTATAGGGACAAAAACTGTGCCATCACCAAGAACAAAGTAAGTGTTTCTATCTGAGACACATTTTATGAAGTGAATGTAATAGCCACCCCTACCCTTTGGAAACACCCTACCTGAGACAATATTTTGAAGGACACACTAAAGTCATACGGTTTAACCTGTTGTGGCACAAGTTCTCTAAGTGTTTTCCAGTTTTTCTGTAGTTTCTCTGTTGAACCTTAGTGTCAAGCTGCATTTTCTGGGCCTTTGTTTCTAGGTGACAATATGTAACTACTTTTCATCAATGGAAGCAAAAATGATATATAGCATTTCAGGAGGGGGTCCTAAAAATCTCTCAAATGATCTTTATTTTTTTAACACATGGTTGAATAGAAGATCCAGTGGAGGACTGAGGGCTTTCTCAGAAAATCACAGTATTGAGATAAAAAGAGCCTGGATCCCTGAATTACCATGTGCAGTGCAGCTTCCCAAATACTCAATGGTGTGAATACATTTTATGTATTGTGCTTAGTCAGTGATATTTTGGGGCTCTTTGTTAAAACAATTAGAACACCTTTACTAATATGTACCCTTATCATATGCTGTTAATATGTTGGAAACTGAAAGTTTAAAGAACAAAGAAAGATGTAGGACATTCTAGGGATAAGCAACACCATATACCAACAGACTGAGTCACAAAAAGTCGACTATCTAGGGAAGAGTGACTATCAGTGAATAATGATAGGTCATTCTCTGGAAATGCAGAGCAAGAATGTCAGAAAATAGGATAGTAAATTAGATGGATTTTAGAGGATTTTATATACCAAGAAGGAAATAGAAACCAGGGAGAGAAGGTTTTTAAAACAAAAGAATGAATGACATGAGCAACTCTAATTTACTTCTACCTTCCTTCCTTCTTCCTCTTCCTCTGATCAAGAAGGATAACTCTATAAACAGTGTAGTTAATGATCTTAAAAGTGAGAAAGGTTGGATGGCTGGGAATCAGAATACCAATGGAGCAGTTTAGAAGTGGTAGTAGGCCTTATGTATATAATATGGAATTTATAATAAGGAATTTGGCCTTGTCCAAAGAAAATCTGGCTTCTGTTCCCAGCTCTTAGGAGGTAACTTCTAAATCCTTGGAATTTCCTGAGTGATACTAGTTTCTTTTTTTTTTTTTTTTTTTCCCTCTCCAGTTTTCTTGGCAGGCCCATTGGACCACACCTGATAGTTTACTCTAAAGAGAAGACTCAGGTTGCGCCAGCTACAACAGAAAGCCCAACCACATGATTTAGAATAAGAGTTTTGGATCATGCACTATTAGTTAACCTAGAAAATGAGTTCAATTTAAAAAACAAGCATACTTTGGGGCACCTGGGTGGCTCAATGGGTTAAGCCTCTGCCTTCGGCTCCAGTCATGATCTCAGGGTCCTGAGACTGAGCCCCGCGTCGGGCTCCCTGCTCAGCAGGGAGCCTGCTTCCCCCTTTCTCTCTGCCTGCCTCTCTGCCTACTTGTGATCTCTCTCTCTGTGTCAAATAAATAAATAAAATATTTAAAAAATAAAATAAAAAAATAAAAAACAAGCATATTTTAAAGTAAAATAAGGGTAATCAATCATGTCTATATAATAAAGCCTTGAAAACTCTGCTCACCTAAACCTGTATGTTTCCAGAGTTGGTAGTGCTCTGTGTGTACTATCACATATTGATGCTAATGAGTAACTTATCTGGAGGACAACAGAAGTCTTGCATCTGGTATGCTCCTAGACTTTGTCCTCTGTATTTTTTCATTTGGTGCATTTCTACGTCCTTTTCTTATACACATTATAACCATGAGTATAAGGTCTTCAGTAAGTTCTATAAGGTTTCCTATCAAATTATCAAACCTGAGGTTGATTTTGAGAAACGCTACGACTTGCAGTTGTGTCAGAAGTGAGGATGAACTTGTGTGAACCTCTATGTGGTTTAACCATAATTGTTTGCAGATGGGATTAGAAGTCTTAGATAAACGTAGCAGTATGGAAGATTGTGCCCTTAACTACACAGTGTGGCCAACTCTAGGTAGCCTGTACTAAGAATTGAGTCATCTTCAGTCATGATATTAGCGGAACACTTCCTTCCCCTATTCCTGTAAGTAATACCAGCTTCTATGT
Source organism: Mustela erminea (assembly GCF_009829155.1). Classification (NCBI taxonomy): domain Eukaryota; kingdom Metazoa; phylum Chordata; class Mammalia; order Carnivora; family Mustelidae; genus Mustela; species Mustela erminea. Next base: position 49,076,012 of record NC_045623.1, on the reverse strand, counting down.
GCTATCCCTAACTATGGCCCAGGGAAGTGGAATAAGATATCCTCAACATCTTGGGAGAGAAACAGAGTAACTCAACTTACTTTCTCTTCCTTCTTTCTCTTCAATAACAGCTTCTTGCAGGAAACAAACATTCAGTTTTGTTACTTTCTGCTGTAAGTTATTGGGCTGGCTGCAATAAGAAGTTTGACAAATAGATTCTAACATACTAGTGTGTCTAATTCTGAGATTCAGTATTAAGTTCATTGTTAGCACACATCTAAACCCGTTCCTCCTATCTACCATTAGTTATTAATGAAGTCACAAATTGATTTGGTTCTTCTGAGTTTGTCCATCTCTCAATTCATCCAGAATTGAGCAGGATTAATGAGGTTATTTATTATTGCCTCTCTGTCATCCTGTTCAAAATTTTAATAATAGAAGTAGATATCTGGGGAAAATTTTCCTTAATAATAAAGAATATAAAATAGATTAATGATATCTACATGATATTTGGTGGCAAGTTTCACTTTCCACTGTACCAGACATTTTTTGTAACTATTTACTTTCATCTATTAAGATAATGGCAATAAAGATGTATAAGAATGGCAAGTTTGGGAAAATATTTTAGTTTTTGAAAATTAAAATTAACATGATTTGAAAGTTATTAGGTTTGAGAAAAGAGAAATAGGAGTTTATGGTTTGAGATTTGGGGTATGGTAAATTATTAAAATACAATGTGAATCTGGGGAAATGATGAAAATTTCCCTTGTGAACGTATTAATTTTAAGACTGTATGTAGGACATATAGATGTCTAGAAGATAGTTTAGACACCTGGATTATATAGCTACTAACCAATGTTAAGAAACTTGAATGTTTTCTTCATCTTTAGAAACCTATACTTTCACTTTTCTATATTATTTACACATAAATTGATTTTGACATCACTCCTAAATTAGGAAGAACATATAGAGTTTGCTCATGCTTAGAGACCTGACACGTCTTTAAGAAATTTCTATTTATCTATGACATGGTATGTTGGTTCTATCAAAGACTCATATCAGAGAAGCAAGGACAGTGAGGTGTAGAATAGGAGTTTACAATGCTTGCCCCCTCACAGAAACATCACCTTGAACAACTATCCACATTCAAAAATACCTTAACAGGAGTTAAAAATGTCAGGGGAGGGACGCCTAGGTGGCTCAGTTGGTTAAGCTGCTGCCTTCGGCTCAGGTCATGATCCTAGTGTCCTGGGATCGAGTCCCACATCGGGCTCTTTGCTCGGCAGGGAGCCTGCCTCTCCCTCTGCCTCTGCCTGCCATTCTGTCTGCCTGTGCTCGCTCTCTCCCCCTCTCTCTCTCTCTGATAAATAAATAAAATCTTTAAAAAAAAAAATGCCAGGGGAGAGACTGTAACATCTTCGTGGAGATCAGAAATAAGGAAAAAAAAAATGCATTGAAAAAAGTGGGAAAGACAAACTGACATTACTCATATCACTCCTCCCTCAAGTCTAGGCGGCCCAGTGCCAAGAGAGACACTTCTTATTAGAGAAGGAAATGAACACTTAATTTTGACATGAACCCCAGCATCAAGTCTGCCCAGTAAACCCCATGCCTAGGCCAGCCCCCATAGGATGAGGACCCAGCCCAAAACCCTGGACTAAGGCATCAGACCCAGGCCAGTGGCAAGCCAGCTCCCATGGACTTGCACTCAAGAGCTTCTCCAGCACCAGGACATAGAATTCAGATTGACCCCTATGAACACAAGGCCTAGGCCTACCATTTTGGATCTAGTCATTAGGCCTGACCTCACAAACCCATGTAAAGGGCTCACCAGTAGTCCCTGGTGGCAGGATGGCACCCACAGACTCAAGATCCAAGCCCACCTATGGACTCATGTATTAGGTCTTTCACCACAGAATCAAGTGACAAGCCAGCCCTTTATATGGAAGCATCAGACTTGCCCCAGTGGACAAAGACTCCAGACCCACTCCCATGGATGCAGATACCAGATCAGCCTACTTGTAGACTCCACCAGATGGTCTTTCCAGAATCTCTGATAGGCTGACTGGTGAAGGGCTTTCCCTGCCAACGCCAGTCAGTAAAGATTTAGAGGTGCCTACTTCTTCAATGTGCAGACACCAATGCAAGGCCACAGGTATAAAAAATAATCAAAGAAAGACACTACCAATGTAACAAAATGAAGCACCAGTAATGGACCCTAAAGAAAAACAGATCTAGGGGTGCCTGGGTGGCTCAGTCAGTTAAGTGTCCAACTCTTGATTTTGGTTTAGGTCATGATCTCAGGGTTGAGATTAAGCCCCAGGGGAGGCTCTGAGCTGGGTGTGGAGCCTAATTAAGATTCTCCCTGTCTCTTTGCCCCTTTTCTCTAAAAAGCAAAAAAACACAAACAAACAAACAAAAAAACCACAAAAAAAAAAACAGGAAAAGAAAAAGTAAAAAGTAAATAGATATCTATGAACTGGTGACAAAAAATTCAAAATAATTGCCCTAAAAGAGTTCAGTGAGTTACAATAAAATCAGTAAAGCAACACATGAACAACATGAGAAGTTAAAGAGATAGACAATTCCAGGCAAACAAAAGCTGTATGTGTCCATCACCACTAGACCTGCCTTACAAGAAATATTAAAAGGAGTTCTTTAAACTGAAATGAAAAGATATTAACCAAAAATGTAATAACATATGAAAATATAAAACTCACACTAATGGTAAGAATATAGTCAAATTCAGAATACTCTAATACTGTAGTGTGGTGGATAAATCACTTTAACTTTGATGTAAAAATAAAAATAAAAAGTATCAAAATATAACTATAATAATTTTTAATGGATACATAATACATAAAACATGTAAACTGTAAAATAAATAATAAATTGTACCGGGAGGATAAGTTGAAGTATAACTTAAGTTTTTCTCAGCTTATAGTTATTTTATAAGATGTTTTCTGTAGGACTATTAAAAAAAACTGGTAAAAACAACTAAAAACCTATAGTAAATGCACAAAATATAATGCAAAAGGGAAGCATATTACTACGAAAAAAACCAAAACCAAACAAACAAAATTGCAAGAGAATAAGAGAAGGGTAGGAGGGGAGGGAGGAAAGAAGGGATAGAAGAAGGAAGGAAGGATGGAAAAAAGAAAAAAGGTGTAGGGAGGCAGGAAGGCAGGCAGGGAGGGAGAGAGAGAAAGGAAGGAAGGAAGTACAAAATAAAACAATTAACAAAATATAAAGAGTGGCTGAATGGATAAAATAAAAATTAAGCTCCAATAATATGTTGCCTACAAGAGACTCACTTCTACTTTGAGGAAACACATATGTTGTAAATGAAGGGATGGAAAAAGATATTGAACATTAAGGTAAACAAAAAAGAGTAGGGGTATACTTGTATCAGACAACCTTTAAGTCAAAAACTGTCACAAGAGACAAGGAAAGTCACGACGTAATTCTACAGGGGTCAATTCATCAAGAAGATAAACAACTATATATATAGATACACCCTAAATTGGAGCACCTAAATATATAAAGCAAATATTACAGAATGGAGGAGAGAAAAGGACCACAATAATAGTAGGGGACTTTCATGATGAATAGATCATACAGACAAAATACGGAAGATGAAACAGCAAGCATGAACTACATTATGGATGAAGTGGATCTAATGGAATACATAATGGTGTATCCAGTAGAACAGGATGCACATTATTTTCCCCTACACATGGAATATTCTCCAGGATAGGGTAAATGTTAAGAAAAAAAAAAAAAAGGCAGTTCTTAACAAATTTAAGAGGACTGAAAGCCTATCAAGTATCTTTTCTAGCCACAGTGGTATGAAAGTATATATCAATAACAGAGGGAAATTTACAAGTTCATAAATATATGGAACTTAACATAATTCTGAACAAAGATGTCAAAAATGAAATCAACGGGGAAATCAAAAAATATGTGGAGACAAATTTAATATAAGAACAACAGACCAAATATTATGGGATGCAACAAAAATAGTTCCAAAGGGAAATTTATAGCAAGAAGTACCTACATGAAGGGGGGAAGAAAGATCTCAAATAAACAATCTAACTTTACACCCCAATAACAAAAAGAACACACTAAACTAAAATTATTAGAAGGAAGTAAATAATAAAGATCGTTGCAGAGACAGAGACAAGAAAAAGAATAGGAAAGATCAGTAAAAGTAATATTTCATTTTTGAAAACAAAAATAAATTTGACAAATTAGCTAAACTAAGGAAAAAAAGTTGCAAATAAATTATAAATGACAGAAGAGACATTACAACAGGTACTACAGATATGCAAATGATCATGAGTAATTACCATGAACATTTACACATCAACAAATAGGATAATTTATAACAAATGGATAAATTCCTAGAAGCATACAAAGTACTAAGATGGAATAATGAGAAGGTAGGAAGTTTATTTTTTTAAATATTTTATTTATCTGAGAGAAAGTAAAGGAGTGAGAGAAAAAGTGCACACAAGTCAGGGGGAGAGCAAAATGAAGAGAGAAACAGACTCCCCACTAAGTGTGGATCCCCACCCCCACCCATGCATGGCTCAATTCCAGGACCTTGGATATCATGACCTGAGCTGAAGGCAGATGCTTAACTGACTGAGCTACCTATGTGCTCAGGAGGTAGGAAGTTTAAACAGGCATAGATCAAGTAAGAAGACTGAGCAGTATTGGCAAACCTCCCAACAAAAACAATAATAAAAAAACCTAAATCTCAGAGCTTCATTGGTGAATTCTACCAAATATTTAAATAAGAGTTAATGCCAATCTTACCCAAACTCTTCCAAAATGTCGAAGCACAAACACTTTCAAACTCATTTTACAAGGCCAGGATTATTCTCATACCAAAGCTGGACAAGTACACTGCCAGAAAAGAAAATTCCACACCAATAGCTCAATGAATATGGATTTAAATATCCTCAATAAAATTTTAGCAAACCAAATTCAATAGTATACTAAAAAGATCATACATAATCACCAAGTGTGATTTGTCCTTGGGATGCAAGGATGGATTAATTTATGCAAACCATAATTGTGATACATCTCACTAATTGAAAGTACACTATCATATGGTCATTGCAATAGATGCAAAAAAAGAATTTAACAAAATTCAACACTCTTTCATAATAAAAACTCTCAATGGGAGAGGTATAGCTTGATGACTTCAACATAATAAAGGCCCTGGAAGACAAATCCATAACTAACATGATACTCAAAGTTGAAAAGCTGAATCCTGTCCCTTTAGATCAAGAAAAATACAAGAATGCTCCTTCAGGCCACTTCTGTTCAATATAGTGCTGGAAATATAAGTCAGAGCTATTAAGAAAGGAAATAAAGTACATCCAAATCACAGAAAGGGAAGTGTAAAATTACTTCCTTTTGGATAAGACATAGTCTTTTTAAAAATTAATTAATTAATTTTTTCCTCACCATAGCACATACCCTCTCTATCCCCCACCCACCCCTCCCCTCTAGCAACCCTCAGTTTATTTTGTGAGATTAAGAATCTCTTATGGTTTGTCTCACTCTCTGCTTTTATCTTGTTTCATTTTTCCCTCCCTTCCTCTATGATCCTCTGTCTTGTTTTACATAGAAAACCCTAAAGACGCCACTTAAAAAACCCTTTAGAACTAATAAATTCAGTAATGTTGCAAGGATATAAAATTAACATACAATAATTGTATTTCTATACACTAAAAATGAATTCTCCAAAAAAAGAATTATAAAAATAATTTAATAATGTCATCAAAAACAATGAAATACCTAGGAATAAATATAACCAAATATGTGAAAGACCTGTACATGGAAAACTATGAGACATTTATGAAAGATATTGAAGAATCCACATAGATATCCCATGTTCATGGATTAGAAAAATTAGTATTGTTAAGATCTATACTACCCAAAGAGATCAACAGATTAATACAATCGCTATCAAAATCCCATGACAGGGGGCACCTGGGTGGCTCAGTGGGTTAAAGCCTCTGCTTTCGGCTCAGGTCATGATCCCAGGGTCCTGGGATCGAGCCCCGCATCGGGCTCTCTGCTCAGCAGGGAGCCTGCTTCCTCCTCTCTCTCTGCCTGCTTCTCTGCCTACTTGTGATCTCTCTCTGTCAAATAAATAAAATCTTTAAAAAAAAAAAAATCCCATGACATTTTTCACAGAACTAGAACAAATTACATTAAAATTCATATGAGAACACAAAAGACCATCAAAAGCCAAAATAATCTTGAGCAAAAAGTACAAAGCTGGAGGCATCATACAAACTGAATTTCAAAACAAACTACAAATCAATAGCAACCAAAGCATCATAGTATTGGCACAGAAACAGACATACAGACCAATGGGATAGAATAGAGAATCCAGAAATAGGTACACACATTTATAGTCAATTGATTTTTGACAAATGTGGCAAAAATACATGATGGGGAAATGGCAATCACCTCAGTAAGTTTTGGGAAAACTGATTATTCACATGCAGAAAAATAAAATTGGGCCTGTATCTCATTCCCACCAAAATCAACTCAAAACAAATTAAGACCTAAAACTATAAACCTACTAGAGGAAAACTTAAGGGAAAAACTTTATGATATTGGTGTTGACAATGGATTCATGGGTATGAACCAAAAAGGATAGGCAACAAAAGCAAAACTAGACACGTGGACTACATCAAACTAAAAAGCTTCTGCACATCAAAGAAAATAATCAACAGAGTGAAATGAGAATTTAAAGAGTGGGAGAATATATTTGCAAACCATATATCTGAGGGATTAATTTCCAAAATATATAAGGAACACAAAGAACTCAAGAAAACAAATAGTAAGAAGACAAGCAAAACCCAATTAAAACAATGAGGAAAGGACCTGGATATTTCTCAAAAGATTATATGCAAATGGTTAACAGGTACACAAGAAGATGCTGAAACTCACTAATCAGCAAGGAAGTATAAATCAAAGCCACAATGAAAGACCACCTCACATCTATTAGAATGACTATTATTAAAAGGACAAACGATAATAAGTGGTTAGTGTATGGAGAAAAAGGAAACCTTGGGCAACTAAGTGTCCATCAATGGATGAAAGGACAAAAAAGTAATAAATATATAAAATAGAACATTATTCAGGCTTAAAAAAATCGAATCCTGTCATCTGAGACATGGACCTGGAGGGCATTTTGTTAAGAGTACACCAGGCACATAGAGACAAATACCGCATGATCTCAGTGATATGTAGACTCTCAAAAAGCTGAACTCAAAGCAACAGACAGTAGAATGATACTGGTATACTGGGTATGTGGGGAAGTGGGAAAATGTTGTTCAAAGAGTACAAAGTTGCAGTTGTGTGGGATTAATAGGTCTAGAAATAAAATGGATAACATGTTGGCTATAGTTAATATTGTATCAAACACTGGAAATATGAGAGTAAATTTTAGATGTTCTTATCTCACACACATACACACAAATGGGTGAAAAAGGTGAAGCGATTAAGAGGTACAAAATTCTAGTTATAAAATAAGTAAGTCACTGGGATAAAAATTATAGCATGTGGAAAATAGTCAATAATATTTTACCGATGTTGTATGGAGACAGAAGGTAACTAAACTCATCATGGTGAGCAATAGCTTTATGTACAGAGTTGTTGATTCACAATGTTGTAAACGTAAAGCTAATATAACATATTTCAACAACAATTTTTTAAAAAGGGTAATTATGTAAGAAGACACATTAATTAGCTTGACTATGGTAGTCTTTTCACTATGTATATCAAACCATGTTGTACATCTGAAATACAATTTTTATTTTAAAAATATGTACAAACCTAGATTTATATATGTAATTAGATATACACACATATAAAACCTCATATTCATATAACTTAGGTGTAAGTTCAGAGAAGATGAAAAATATAACTAAAAACTATTTTTTCTTTCTCCAAATTTCCAGGGGAAATGTTCAACAAGTTACCAGGCAAAGATACAGGATTTAAAAAGGGAATGATCTGAAAGCCAGCAAATAAAGGACTAATTATCAAGGATTACAATCAATTTTCTTATTTTAAAAGAAGTAGATAATATAACTCTTTTGGGGCCATATGAAACCCAAGATTATTTTTTTTTCACTTTCTGATCCTTATTTGACTTTTTGAAAGTTTTAGTTAGAAAACTAGTTCAGGGAACATACATGCTTTTCACTAAGCACTCTAATAAACCACCAGTCATTTTAAAGTTCTTCAAACTGTGTCATACTTATTTTTCTGGTAAGAAAATCACTATGTGCATCTAATTTTAATAAGTAGATTATTTTCACTAAGGGCTCTGAATACACCTAAGGAAAAGTTAAAAAAAAATTCAGATTTTAAATAATTAGGCAGCCTGTTTGGGTTGAGAATCCATAATTATATGTTAGAAGATGTCAGGCAGGAGAACAAATAAGAAAATTCTTAAGGGATTGGGGTAAGTATAAAAATTAATGTGATTTTTAAGTTTGTATTTAACATCTAGGACCTCAGATTTTTAAGATCCATATTCTTAGGGGAAAAAAATGGCTGTTTTACTGTGATAGAATTTCTCTGGAGGAAATTGCTGAGCAGGCAGTTTGGAATAGGAAGCATGTTCTAAAGTGTTTGAACTAATACCAAACATACATATAGCACTTAACTGTAAGCCTCCCTCTGTTCTGGATGAGCTAAAAATATGCACAGTTAATACCAATGAAGTCTATATGATTTTCCCACTTAGTAGGTGAGTGAATTTTGGCAAAGAGTGATTTGATAACTTGACCAAGGTCATACAGCTAGTGTATTTTTCAGAACTCGCCACAAAAGCAAAGCCAGTAGGATGAGCATGCATATTACATTGCAAATATGTATGTATGTGTGTTGTATACACACACACACACAACACACACACACACACACACACACACACACACACACACACACATATATATATATATATATATATATATATATATATATATATATATGAGAGAGAGAGATTTAAAGGAATTGACTCATACAATTATGGGGACTGTCAAGTCCAAAATCTCCAAGACAGCCTGAAATGCTGGAGATCCAGGAAAGAGCTTGATATTGCAGCTTGAGTCGAAAGGCAATCCAGAAGCAGAATTCACTCTTTTTGGGGGGACTTCAGTCTTTTTCTCCTAAAGCCTTAACTGACTGCATAAAGCTCACCCACATTATGGAGGGCAATTTGCTTTACCCAAGGTCTACCAATTAAAACATTTTCATTTAAGGGGAGCCTGGGGGTTCATTTGGTTAAGCAAACAACTTGATTTCAGCTCAGGTCATGATTTCAGGGTTCTGAGATGGATCCCCACTTCTGGCTCTGCGCTGGACATGGAGTCTACTTAAGGTCTTCTCTTCCCTCTGCTCCTCTCACTGCTCCCTCCCCAAATATGTGTACTTTCTAAAATAATTTTAAAAATAAAGCAATTTTATTTAAAAATTACCTTTTCAGCAACATCTAGGTACTGTGGTCTAGCCAAGCAGACAGATAATATTAACCATTATATCTAAGTAGTAGAGTCAAAATATAAACCCAAACAGTGCTCAAACTTTGAAAAGCTCCAATTAAGACTAGGAAAAAATGGTGACTATTTAGCTCAAAGGAAAATTGTGAAGTGTTTGCCAGGTTGATTTTATTTTCTTTCTATAGCCCATTTTTCTAGAAGTCTCTTATTTTTATGTTTATATCTTGTTTTTATCTTCTTATATATCTTATTTTTAATCTTCTCTTTGGTTAATGGTACCAAAGTCTCTCTCTCTATCTTTGGTTAATGCTACCAAAATGTCCATTGAAGTAAATAAAAGCTTATCATTTCAAATGATTTTGTTTTCTCCATGGGATAGCATGATAGGCTAAGAAGGCACATGCACATTTGTGGTCAGTTCTCATTTCTACTCTAGTTTCTCTCAATACTTATAGCACATCTATAAGACCCTAGGCACAATAGCAATCTTTAGTTTCAGTTGTTTTAAAATCTGTAAAACAGTGTAATAATAACTACCTCATAAAAAGTTTTTAAATTTAAGTAAAAAAAGTCACACAATATGTTCAATTTAGTGAGCCTCATACATAGACGCATCCAATAAAATACTAACTTATCTTTCCCTTGAAGCATATACAGATGCCAAAATTATTTCAAAACTCAATTGAAACTTTCTATTGGTAGAATTTTTAATGGCAGTAAATAGTAGAGATGCTTTTGACAAAGAGGGATCTTATGTTTTCATTCTCTTTCCCCCCTTTATCTATGTATTTATCTATTTTCTACCTTTAAAAAAACCCTACATTCATATAGTACTGATTCCATATATGAAGCACTATGTTAGAAGGCATATATAATATATATCATTTTACTTAACAATTCAAAAAATATTTATTGAATATAAACTATGTGCCAGGCATATTTTATATCCATATTCAATGGCCTTTTGTAGTTTTTATCCTTATTTAATAATATTTTATCCATATGATATAGATAGGAAATAATAAAGATGGTTAGAACCCATAACTATCTGCTTTCAATAGCCTCAGGACCAAGGTTGTCAGAAATATTTGTTGGTCTAGTCAGTTCTCTCTCAGACTAGTTCTGATTTTCTCTTTTCTTCATTTACTTGCTTCACTGTGAGTGGTAACATTATAATATTGTTTATGTGCCAGTACTGTATCAGTTAAAATCATATTCTTAACAGAAATTGAGCTCATTTTAAATAGCACTGCTGGGGTAAGAGTAAAGATAATTGTTGTTACCTGGGCACTAGCCATGAAGATTAATTAAATAAATCTCCCAATTGCCCAGCCTATTAATATTGAAGAATTCATATGTGAACAGATGGACCACACTTGGCAGGTTTTTTCCACATTCTCTAAAAAAATATATCCTGACAGAATTTGTGCAGTCCTGCCGTATTCCATTTTAGCCAGGCTTGTTTTAGCTAATCAGGCTTTCCAAAAACTTAAAAGCATTAGTCATAACTTGAAGCAAACAGAATATTTTTTAAAGTACAAATGGCATGTGAACCAGTGTTCACATGGACTATGTACATGATTCAGATTGCTGCGTTGTGTTTCAGACAAAGGCAAGAGCCTGGTTTGAGACTAATTGCTCTTGGTTCTAGGGTTTAAACCAAATCATCATCATCATCATCTAATAAAATGGCATTTCCATTGCATTATGTAACATGAGTGGTGATATACATGGTCCTAGTCATTCATATTTGAAATTTACTATTCTCAGTAACTAAATATGTCTGCTCAGTAGTTAAGCACAACAAATAATGCAAGTGTCAAAGAGAGAAGCTTTAGATATATTATGGGGGCTCTTAAAATGTTCTCTCAGAGCACTAAGAATAATTATTTTTTCTTCAGTGTATGTACAGTATGCTATGTGGTGGGCAGTGAAATTTTAGTATTTTATCCCATTTAACCCTAGGACAATATTGAAATGTTGGCATTTCTATCCCCATGTTACAGATTAAGATACTGAAGCTTAGAAAGTTTAAGTAACTCATCATTATCAAATAGTGCTTGGTAGAGCCAGAGTTTGAGATCATTTGTCTAACTCAAAGACCAAACTCTTATCCATACAGTATCTCTCTATATATGGACTGGGGAAAATAAGGGTACCAAATGTGTAAAAGCCCATTTTTACAGTATCTGATTCTATCCACTAGAATGTGTGGTTGGTACTTTATGCATACAATAATATTGATACACAACCATATTAAGTCAATACTATTTTCTTTATTCTGCTATCAAGAAAATCGTTTCAAACAGGCTAAGTAATATATTTCAGGGAATGCGGTTAATAGAAGATGAGGCCAGGTTCCAAAATGAGATCAGTTATCCCCTCTACATTGCGGTCTCATTATGGTGCAACTAGGCATCCAAAACTAGGCCCAAAACTAAGGACATATTTTCAACTTCTCCCCCTGTCTTACTCCCCACAACCAAATAAAATATAAATGTTAATTATTTTAATTTCTACATAAGTACAGATTCCATTTTCCCTTCCCCAAATCTTCAAACTATTCTGTTTCAGGATTTCCTTATTTTTGACTAGAAAAATTCCATCTGTCAAGAGTATGGCTGATTATTTGTTGAAAGTATTCTTCATGAATGCTGTCAGACCATTACAAAACCACATTATTTAGAGCAAACCTACCAGCAACCAAAAAATAACCTTATTTCTTAAGATTGAGCATCTTTTAAAACCCTCCTCTCCCCCATCTTGGTTGCCGATATCCTGACTTTAAAATCCCTTTTCTTATTTATTGTTCTGATATGTGAGCAGAGTATCTATTGCACTACGTGAATCAGTGTGGGTAACTTCCACATTCACATAGATGTCTTATATATTGCTCTAGCCTCTCAGTGAATCTCATAATGATATCACCATATAGTCAGAGTGCTAGATCATGTTACCAAACCCTCAGTGCCTCCATGTCATTAACAGAGGAAAGCCTAAATTTCTTTCTGTGCTATAGACAGCCTTTCATGACTTGGTTCATCTCTTCATTTCCAAATTCAGCTTCCATCACTACCTGTTCTGCACTTTACATTCTAGTAATACTGAATTATGGTGTTTCTTATAAACACCAGTCTTTCTCATTTGTATGTTTTTTCATGGAACATTGACTCTGCTTGGAACATATTTTTACTTTTATTCACCTTATTCAATCTTATACATCCTGAAGATTTGTTTCAATGTGATCTTCTTGACCTTCCCTATATCAGTGCTGAATTATACTATGATGACCACAGATTAGAAAAAACTTGGGACTTTTCATCTATTGTGCTCTGAATGTGCTTCCCCTAAGGCCCTAGTAATGCTTTAGTCTCCAGACTAGATGTTCCAGAGTTCAGGCTGCTAGCAAGTCTCATGTCTCCAGGATGGGAAACTGGATCACTACATTAAAAAAAAAAAAATGAATAAATAAACTGAAAACCTATAAAAAGAGGGCTAGAGATAAAAATACCAGAGTTGGGGGAAAGTCTTATTTCAATACTTCTGCTGTATTACGGGTTATGTTGCATTAGAGACTTGTTAGAAACAAGTTTCTGGATCAGTACAAAATTCTTGCCTACCTATATTGCTGTCACATACACCACACTCACTTTAATTCCATGTATCTGTTAATTCAACATTTACTGATTACATTATATATAAAAATCAGTGAATGAGTGCACATTCAAATTTAAATATTATGGAGCAATATTTCAAAATCTTACCCTTTTAGGAAGAATAGTTGCATTCAACTATATCATTAAAAAAATGTCTGTATATCCCAGGAAAAAATGCCACATTTAGTGTTGTTATTGTTTTGAGAAAGAGACATTTTTCCAGGTGAAAAGTCAGGAAAAGTGTCATGGGGAATGTACTATTTGTGCTGGACTGTCCTTAAACAGTTACCAGGATTTGGCTATATAGAATCTGGAAAGTTGGAATGACTTTGTCCTATTAATAATCTTTTTAAAACACACAAACACACACCCACTAACACAATTTTCTTTCTTAGATCAAAGGATGAGGTGAAGAGTAAATTTGTGCAGTCATAGAACAGAGGCTTAGAAATACCAATACATCAGTTTATTGTGAATTGCTATTGATATATAACTGAAATAATTATGATTATAATTATGTATTAATGGCAATTTGTAATTTCATAATTACTAAATGTCTGGACTTCTTTGTCTTTCTATAGGAAAGGCAAATACTCATTATCATAGAAAGTAGATCATAGTAAGTAGATCACAGAAAACAATCTATAAACATTTGTAGAATGAAACGAGTGTTTGGGCAAATATAAAGTCTGTCACTTTTTCCATTCTTTATTGGGAAGACCATTTTGCATATAAAAGAATTGGGGGAACTTGGAAAGGAAAGTGGTCATTGGAATTTAAAGGTAATTAAGAGAAATCTCAATTAGTAAAACTATTCCAGAGCTTTGAGTATCATTGTAAGGAAGGTGCAGTTTTGTTTTTATAACAATGTAAATTCATAGAAATTGATTCAGAAATATGTCAGACTTGTTCAGGAACATTATCATGGATAAATTATATGCACAAAAATCAGAAACTGCCTTAAAAGATGACTCTTCCTATAGGTTGTCAGCCTATTCTATGTAGGGACTGGGCATCTGGGCAGATGATTATTTTTAGGCAATCATTCTAAGCAGAATTTATTTATATGCCATAGGATTTCAGGTTAGCTACTTCTATAATTCACATAATTTTAGAAAATCATATTTACTTTAATATTACACAAGTCAAAGTAACATGGCTAAACGTGTTTTTGATCAGATTCTCTTACACTGTCAAATTTGTTTTGAAAGTATTAATGATAGTCATATGTATATGCCAGTAAGTTAACCCCTCAAAAATTATTAGATATTAGGTTTTTTTATCTTTCTTACTATAGAAATAATTCTGAGTACCCTTTTATATAAAAAGTACAACACTTTGATTATTTACTTAGAAGGTCTAGAGTCTCAAAGGGATGTAAGCCTATTGGTGTGCATTGCCAAATTGCTTTCAGAGAATATATACTAAAAACAGCAGAATGGGAAAATATCCTGAAAACTACAGGAGTACATTAAATGGGCTCTACCTTTTAAAAACGTTTTTTGACTGAAGAAAAATGGGTTTGTTCTTTTAATGTACCGCATATTTTTGCTGCTGAGGTTTATATTCTGCCATCCTTATTAGCAGTTTATATCTAATCTTTTAAAAAGGACATAATCTTAGTTCATTTTTAAATTAAGTTCATTAATATTGTCATTGGTTTGTTTGTAAGTGTACTATTTGCAAAGTTTTATCTCTTAAAGACATTAACTACTTGATTAATTTGTTATAAAAACTTAACCCTAGGGGTGCCTGGGTGACTCAGTTGGTTAAGCATCCAACTCTTGATTTCTGTTCAGGTCATGAACTCAGAGTTACAAAGTTTAGCCCTGCATTGGCCTTTATACTGGGCATGGAACCTACTTAAGCTTCTCTCTCCCCCTCTTCCTCCTTCTCTCCCCTACCTAAAAAAAATAATAAAAAATAAAAATAGGGGTGCCTGGGTGGCTCAGTGGGTTAATCTTCTGCCTTCGGCTCAGGTCATGATCTCAGGGTCCTGGGATGGAACCCCACATTGGGCTCTCTGCTCAGCAGGGAGCCTGCTTCCTCCTCTCTCTCTCTGCCTGCCTCTCTGCCTACTTGTGATCTCTGTCTGTCAAATAAATAAATAAAATCTTTAAAAATAAATAAATAAAAATAATTTTTAAAAAGCCTAGTTTATCACTTTTTAAAAATATTTTATTTATTTATTGACAGACAGAGATCATGAGTAGGGGGAGGGGCAGGTAGAGGGAGAGGGGGAAGCAGGCTCCCTGCTGAGCAGAGAGCCCAATTCAGGGCTTGATCCCAGGACCCTGAGATAATGACCTGAGCCAAAGGCAGAGGCTTAACCCACTGAGCCACCCAGATGCCCCTATTATTTACTTAAAATATAATTTAAAATACTGAGTTTCAACTGGACAAATGAAATGACAAATTCCTAAGGAATGATTGCAAAAAATATTTATCATTATTCAGTTCCCTAGTCTACTGTAGATAGCTTGTTCATTAAGTTGAATTACCATAGATTTCAGTCTTGGGCATAGGAATCACATATATTGGATCAGCAGTTACCCAATTAGCTAAATGAATGCTAGTCTTTATTACTCAAACTTCCATAGTTCTATCTGAAAGATCCCTATATAACTAAAGATGAGTTTACATAGAAAGTATTTAGGGGCACCTGGGTGGCTCAGTTGGTTAAGCCACTGCCTTCAGCTCAGGTCACAATCCTGGAGTCCAAGGATCGATCCCACATTAGGCTCCAGCTCCACGGGGAGTCTGCTTCTCCCTCTGATCTTCTCCCCTCTCATGTTCTCTCTCATTGTCTCTCTCTCTCTCTCAAATAAATAAATAAAATCTTAAAAAAAAAAGATTTATTCTTTAAAAAATTTAGGTTTCAGTGACTAATTGATAATACATTTTAGAATATGGTTCAACAATAAAAAAAGAAAGTGAAGTAGATTTTAGGAATTATAGGATACATTTGGTCTGTAAGAGGCCAATATAAATGAGTCACTTCTAGGATTAAATTGCTATTTTTTCCTTCAGTCAGAATTTTCCACCTTAAATGACATTTTTAAAAATATTTTATTTATTTGTCAGAGAGAGAAAGAGCAAGAGAGTGTACAAGCAGGGGGAGCAGTAGGCAGAAGGAGAAACAGGCTCTCTGCTGAATAGGGAGTCTGATGTGGGATTCCATCCCATAACCCTGGAACATGACCTGAGCCAAAGGCAGGCGCTTAACTGACTGAGCCACCCAGGGTCCCCTCTTTTTTCTTTTTCTTTTCTTTTCTTTTTTTTTTTTTTTAAGGTTTTATTTGAAAGAGAATGAGAGTGAGTAGGGTGAGAAGCAGAAGGAGAAGCAGACTTTCTGCTGAGCCAGGGGCCCATTTTGGGGCTCAATCTCCAGACTCTAGAATTATGACTTGAGATGAAGGCAGATGTTCACCAACTGAGCCACCCAGGCAGCCCCAAGTGACCTTATTTCAATTGGTGTTAAGCTTCACTGTTTCATTAATGTTTATCTAAAAACAAAAACAAAAACAAAACAAAACCTCTTAGTAAAATTTTATAAGTATGAATCTATATAAAAGTATAGAAAAAAAGGAAAATATAGATAAGCACATACACACACATGTAATTAAAATATTGTAGTTCTTTATTCTTTGCTCCCATCCATGCTCTCTAGTGAGTTAGAGACTTAGTTTCAGTCCATATATCTTTCTTACTCTATTCTCCTTACTAGTTATCAAATCCTATCATCTTTGTTTTTAAGAAAAACTCCCCAAAGTTTACTTAATTCCTCTCAAGCTTATTGTCACAAATTGAGTTCAGGATTACATCCAAACTTGATTTCCTTCTTCTGATTTGAGTATTCTTAATTATATTACCCATATTATATTATGAGCTATCATCTTCAAACAATTCTGATCAGACTGATGTCTCTTATAAAAACTTCATGTGGTTTCCTCTCCTCCTTAAGATACAATCCAAACATTCTGAAGTGGTTATAAGACCTTCAAGATCTTGCCTTACTTTCTCCAGTATAATCTGCTCAAAATGTAGGTTCACTTTTATTTATATCCCAAATACAGATGGCATATTTCCTCAAATATAGCATTGTTTTTCTTGTCTGGGTTCTTCCAGGGTTGGGGGGGGTACTTTGAGAAAATATGAATGTCAGTGGTTTATTTGGGAGGAAATACCAAGAAGCCAGTGCAGTTGTGTTAATGAGTTACTATGATCAGCAACAGACCTGGAGCCTCTGGGGGACTATATGGTAACATTCTACATATTCTCACCTGAGTGAAGAAGAGTTGGGATATTTATCTACCATCCCTGATCTTTATTTCTGTGGGCTGCTGACGGACTCCCTAGCAACTCTCGCCTGTCCTGAGTATGGGTCAAACTAGGGCTGATTTATGCATTTAGTAATGTCTATGACCTATAATACTTTTAGAAACCTCCAAAGTTTTAATATCCTTTAAACTCATTAACAATGAATATAATATAGTACAGATTTTATTTATCTTTATACCAACACAGGTATGAAATATAATGCTTAATACCTTTTTTTATGGATGGGGTGCCTGGGTGGCTCAGTTCATTAAGCATCTGCCTTTTGGCTCAGGTCATGATCTCAGAGACTTGGGATCTAGCCCTATGCAGGGCTCCTTGATCAACAGAGAGTCTGCTCCTCCCTGTCTTTCTGACCCTTCCCCACCTTGTGCATGTGTGTGTATGAGTGTCCTTTCTCAAATAAAATTTTAAAAACATATATACTTATTTTTTATGGATGAAGAGCCTCTATGAAGACTAATTTAGGGTCCATAGAAGTTGTAAAATGGCTGGAGGATAAATGTGCTCATGTAGCCAGAAAGCCTTCAGAAAGACAGATATGGTTAAAAATTAGGGCATCACATCATCTCATCCAGAGTGCTATCGGAGTGTATCTCAGATACACTATCAGATACTCAGATACTCTATCAGAGTGTATCTGCAAGCGCTAAAATATTTGTTATCTGTGGAACACTCACTCTGTGTCATTTAACCATACCTTTTCCCTTCAATAATCCCCTAATATACACACATACATTCTCAAAAATGGTTCTGATGAATTCCATTATCTCCTCCATTTCAAGTTTAAAAGTCACTGAATCTGGGAAGTATCTCCTGATCCCCATGTTTGGATTAGATGCAGTTTTTATGCACTTTGAGTTCTCCTTTTATTTCCCCACCATTGTGTTTTCCACACAAGGATTTCATCTTTACTTATAATCCTCACCTCTACTAGATTACAGGATCTGTGAGAGTAGGATCCATTTTTGCATCTACATGCACCATGCAAGCACAGTGATAAGCACATGGTAGGTAATCAGTTATAGTCAGGTAAATTAAACTCCTAGTCATGAACTTAAACTGTTGAGTTACATTTGAAGTCAACTTGATTAGAGAGATTGCACTAGATCATGTTATATCAAGTTGACTAAGGCTGGACAGTTTTCCAAAATCACTTTGTTTGTATACTTCTGTATAAAAACCAAAAGAAGAAAGTACATGAGATTTGGCAGACATAAAGCAGAAATAATTAGTCTCTAAAGGTTATCACAATCAGCCATAGTGATGGACATAGGTGCCCAGATTCCTCATTCTTGTCTGTTGCACATTCTGCTTATCTTCCTGACTACTAGCCATGCTAATTAAAAGTGGATTCAAGCCTGCCATTAAGACCTTGGCTGTGGACCTGAAGCAGAATGACTACACACAAAAAACAATTCCCTAGAGGTGGGTGGGGGGAGGGTCCCTCTTTGTAGTTCCTCTCTGGTATCAAGGTTTTCTTAAAAACCTTGGTCTGGAACAGTCTATGTAGTGGCAGAGGGAGGAAGGCAGCTACAATGTGAAGAAGCTATGCATGGCCCACTTAAGTAAGACCCATGAACTAGATGTGGGTCACTTTGTAAGGAGCCAGCTTGTAATCATCTTTAAAGGAAATTTGCCCAAGAGTCACTTAGAGATATGGTAGGGCTCCATTGGAAATGGTTATGTTGAATAGATTATATATAGGACACTAGAAACTGAGGACAAGTTGTGGGTGGGTGGTGGGTGGTAGGCCATAGAAAATCCAGGTCTCACAGCAATTTTTGTTGGATGTTCCCTTTGAGAAAATCTGAGAAACCCACAGAAGCATTCATGAGAGAAGAGTCAACTTTCAAGTCCATTATTTTCAGTATATACCAATACAAGATCACATATGTACCAGTCAAGTAAGACCTTTTTAGTCCCTTATTTCATCTCCTCTGTTCTTCTCAGAGCTATAAAATAGAGAGTGGGAAACAGCTAGAGAATGGGGCAGAGGTAGGAGGAAAAAGGGGGTATTAAAAATTATGTGAAGGGAGAAGAGATTAATGAGGTCCCTCTTTCACAACTGCAGTCTCCCCCAACCCAAACCATTCCACACTGGAGTAGATGAGAAGATACAATTTTTTTTAAAGATTTTATTTATTTATTTGACAGATCACAAGTAGGCAGAAAGGCAGGCAGAGAGAGAGAGGTGGAAGCAGGCTCCCCGCTGAGCAGAGAGCCTGTCTCGGGGCTCAATCCTAGGAACCCGGGATCATGACCTGAGCCAAACGCAAAGGCTTTAACCCACTAAGCTACCCAGGTGCCCCAAGAAGATAAAATTTTAAAAGATGTTTGGATTTTCCTTATTAAAATCAATTGGGTATTGTAACAGCTAAACTGTGACTGTTGATTTGGCTAAAGTGATCAGAAATAAATTTTAATATATAAGACTGACAGAAAGATTATAGCAGACTGAGATGCAAAAAAGAATGAGTCACAGATTTAGATTTAAAATGAAAAATGCTTTCTATTGAGCCCTATACGATCCTATACTTTCAAAACAGTAGTTGGTTTTAGTTATAAAAACAATAAAACCATCAAGCCTGATGATCAACTCTACATATATATATATAGATTATGTTCCTTTGACTATTACAAAATAGAATTCATCAAAGGGAGAAAGAAAAAGCAGGGTGCCCTATTACATGAAAAATCATACTTTAACATAATTGTTTCATTTTATGTTTTTAAATATACAATATATTTTCCAGCAACTCTTTAAATTCATGGATTTCATTCTAAAGGCCATCTATAATAATCTCGCCATGTAATTCTTGGCCAAGAAATCTATATTCCCACCATTATACTGAACATATAATACAGAATGTGAGCTTTGTTGTGAGAGCATTATATAAATGTACAATAATGCATAAAGTCCTGATTGAAAATATTATGATCAATGTTATTGTTGTGCATTGACAAAAAGATAATTGTTTTTGTTTTAAACAAAATTCTATTCAATGACCATTAATGTTATGTGCCAAAAGGCATGCATTTTCAAGTGAAATACTTCTCCCTTCCTTGACAAAGGACTCTCAAGTACCTACAAAAGAATGCATCATATGTGATGGACATCATAATTTCTAAAAATCTATAAATAGAAGATATTATTGGATATAAAGTAGAAAGAATATTGGTCATAGAAACCACTGGATTTAAATTTCAGTTCACTTGCTTATTACCTGTTGGTCTTGTGCAAGCCATTTAATCTTTCTCTACATGGAAATCTATCAGAAGTAAATCAAAAACAAAAAGGAGGTAATATGTACTTAGAGATTACTGTAGGGTTAAAAATAATTCACTCACATAATATCTTATTCTCCTCTATTATTGTTCAAATACTATTTTCTCTGTTCCACGGATTTTTAAGGAATGAAGCTTATATAAGTTTAGTGATTTTGATAAGATACATAAAAGTGACATGAACAGATTTTGTGTCTCTCTTGGTTATTTAGCTCTGCATAAAAACCTTGCTTCCCCATCTCCACCCCAGAATTCAATATTTTGAAAGAACAACTGTTTTGCTGTCTCTCATGGTTTCATGTACTGACTGGCATTAGCTGTTTCACATGATGTCAGCTACTGCTATAATCATCTGGTGGCTATTTGGGCCAGAATATCAACGATGGTTCTCTTATAAGGAAGAGGTGATATAGACTATTGGCTGATCATTCAGCATAGGCTCTGAAACAGAATGTCTACACATTGTTTCTCCATTCGGCCTGGCTTATCATAACATGGTGGTTGATTTCTAAAGTGGTGGGGGAGAGAGTCTCAAAAGCAAGAGTTTCAAAAGACCAAGAAGGAAGCTGCAAGATCTTCTATGATCCAGCCTTGGAAACCAAGCAGTATCATTTCTACCATGTTTTATGATTACAGAGGCCAACCAACATTTAGTAGAGACTGGGGTTATTGGAGGGGCATCCTGTAGACAAGCTATTACATTCATTATAAAGCCACTGCATCAAATTATTTTTATGTAATATTATTTGCTCCAATTATTTCAAAATGTGGTTGGATAAATATAAAATGGGGGAAAATGAATGACTCACTATAACATTATTTGTCTTTGTCTATTCTATTCCTAGAGCACTCTACCCATGTGACAGGTTTATAGATATTTAAAATAAAAAATAATATCTGTTTGCACCTCTAACTACCCTCCTACTAAAAATTCCTTATATTTAAGTAGAGAGTAAGAACATAGGTATCAGGGCACCTGGGTGGCTCAGTGGATTAAGCCTCTGCCTTTGGCTCAGGTCATGATCTCAGGATCCTGGGATTGAGCCCCACATCAGGCTCTCTGCTCAGTAGGGAGCCTGCTCTCCCCCTCTCTCTGCCTACCTCTCTGCCTACTCCTGCCTACTTGTGATTTCTCTGTCAAATAAATAAATAAGTAAAAGATCTTAAACAAACAAACACAGATATCAACATCAATTTGACCTGTGTCAAAATGCTGACTCCAACAATTACTATCTGTATAGCTTCCATAGAAACAGATAATGTTACAGACTTCAATATACTTGCTAGTAAAATAGAGTAATAATAAGTGGTTATGAAGTTGCTGCTCCTCTGTTGGTTGTGAGAATAATATAGGGCAGTGAGAATGCTTAATATGGGGGTTGAAAGATATTAAGTTGTTAAATGTATGGTAGCTACTTCTATTATATGCAACGAACAATTAAATGTAGCAAATACAAATTATTAGTCTATAAACTTAGAGAGCAGGAAATGTAACTGTTTTCCCTATAATGGAATTTGATTTTTATTTCAAGACTCCATTGGACAAGGGGTGGCTTTATTTCAGTTAATGCAAGTAAATTTCAACAAATGTATGTCTTGCCCGCTTTTCCCTAACTCAAAGTCTATGAGTCTGAGGTGTACAAAGAAATCTTGAATAACCTTAGAGAAAATGGAGAACAGAGAAATTCATGCTGTGTTCTCAATAAAATCCCCCCAAAACAGAAGTTGCCATTTTTCTCACCCTTACCTAACACGTGATGCACCTAAGCCAAAAATTCTAGAGTACTGCAAGTTGCCTCATGATCTCAGATTGATTTGGAAACAGGAAATATTTGCTACATGCTAGAAAGGAGTAAGAAAGCAGTTGAGAGAACAAACAAGACCAGGAGAAGCCTTCTAATTAGGATCCAGGTTTGCAACAATGCTCAGACCTGAGGGAGGGTATATTTGCAATGGGGATATAGCTATGTAACCAGAGGCTGGGAAGCCCTCCTTTACACCACCCCTACCCACCCCTACCCACTCCCTGCACCACTCCTTGAGCTTCGAGAAACAAAGACATAATCCTGGGAAATAAAGTGCTAAGGTAAAGTACAAAATTGATAGAGATTGCAATTCTTTTACTCATTGAAATAAATTTTCAAAAAATAATTTTTATTTAATTATGGAAGGAATGTAACATTTCTTCAACTTGAATTTCTGACTTAGATTTTATCAGGTATGTATGCATCAAAAAGAAATCACAGCCCACTACAAAGTCAGTTTTAGGAATCATCATCATTGTTGGATAAACTAACTTGTGGATTTAATTGGGGATCCAACTGGGAATAATCTGAAACTTCCATGTGTAACTTTATGAAAATCATGTTAAATTTCAATCTAGGGTGGGTTTTTTGTTGTTGTTTGTTTTGTTTGTTTGTTTTAGGTAATTGAGTCAATTCTCAGAAAGTAAAATAGAATATAGCCATAGAGTGTCAGTCAGAATAAGCAGAGAATACTTATTCACAGGATATCAAAACGTCTTAGAGTCTACAGAGATCTTCCTGGCAGTTGCTCAAAAGGCCATTTTCAAGTATGAAGGGCAGCAATATTCACTCCTAATGAGTCTTCATTTGTCTTGCTATGGCATGGGACTTAAGATCTCAAAACAATTGGGCCACTGTGACTTAATATATCATTTTCTCTTGGTTTCCAAGTAGCATAGTGTTGCATTTATATAAAGCTATGTCACACTTCATAAATCAACCTCTGAGACAGAGGATAAACAGTCACATAACAAAAAGCATGTGGACAAATGCTTGAGCTCACAAGTCACAGCTCACTGAGCAGCCTTCCCAAAAGCATCTACCTCAACTCCCGTCAGCTACTTACTTGCTCAGAACTTACTGCATTTTGCATCCTTCCTTTCACCAAAATCACCCAGGCCGATGACATATGATCAAAGCATCAGAAACAAATCAATGAATGCCTTACTTTCCAAGGTCTTTGTTCTTGTTTGGTGATTGGTCGCAGTGGATCCAGCATCTAAAGTATTGTGTAGCTTGATCAAACCATGTGTGTTTTCTGTTTCAGTGCTTGCTGAGCAGGATATAGCATGATTTTTTTTTTCCCAAGTCAATATGCAGTGCCTTCTGTTGGTATATTGTAAAAACAAAACAACTGCACCTTTTGCAGTCACTTTATAATTAGTTCTTAGGAAATGGAAAGGTACATGTTTACATACCCATGCAAATATTACCTCACCATGTAAACTTCCCTCTTGATACGGTTCCTTTATCCCCTCCCACGATATAAGTAGACTAACACACCTGGCCCACAACGAGAGAAAGGGATACCAGTCAAAGTATTATGCAACAGATGGGTACATCAGATGGGTACATCAGATGGGTACATCTAGAAGCTGCATCTTCAGCCTCTAGATAAAAGCTACTTTAACATTTCAGGAATTTGCAAAAGGAAATAATCGAGGATCCTTTTTTTTTTTTTTAAAGATTTTATTTATTTATCAGAGAGAGAGAGGGGGAGAAAGTGAGCACAGGCAGACAGAATGACAGGCAGAGGCAGAGGGAGAAGCAGGCTCCCCGCTGAGCAAGGAGCCTGATGTGGGACTCTATCCCAGCACGCTGGGATCATGACCTGAGCCGAAGGCAGCTGCTTAACCAACTGAGCCACCCAGGCGTCCCATCGAGGATCCTTTCTTATATTTGCCATCACCCTTTTTATGTTCCTCAATAGTGGATACTCTGTACCTTAGAACTAGTTTCTGAGGGGATGTCAGATTAATCCTTTGTTCCTCTGTTCTGTAAGTAAACTATCCTCCCCCACCCCGTCCCCAGATTTTTTTTTTTTTTTTTTTTTTAGATTTATTTGACAGACAGAGATGGCAAGTAAGCAGAGAGGCAGACAGAGAGAGGGGAGAAGCAGGCTCCCCTCTGAGCAGAGAGCCCAATGCAGGGCTCCATCTCAGGACCCTGAGATTATGACCTGAGCTGAAGGCAGAGGCTTAACCCACTGAGCCACCCAGGTGCCCCTATTTCTACTGTTTGAAAATAAATATATGCTGAAGCATAGTTTTTGGACATTTGTCCTGCTTGGTGTTCTGAGTTCCTGAATCAGCAGTTTGGTGTCTAACATTAATTTGGACAAATTCTCAGTCATTACTATTTCAAATATTTCATCTGTTCCTTTTTCACCTTTCTTTTCCTTCTTTTCTTTCCATCACATGTATTATATCTTTTGTAGATAACCCACCATCCTCAGACATTGTCATGTTTTTCTCAGTCTTGTTCTATTTGCTTTTCAGTTTTGGAGGATTCTATTGAGATATCCTCAAACTCAGAGATTCTTTTCTTAGTTATGTCCAGTATAGTGGTAAGCCCAAAGGCATTTTTCATTTCTGCCACAATGTTTTTAATCTATAGTATATCTTTTTGGTTCTAAGGAATTTCATCTGTTTAACTGCCTATCTGTTCTTGTTTGCTGTCTACCTTATCCACTGGACCTTTAGCATATTAGTCATAGTTTGCTAACTTCCTGATGTGATAATTCCAATATGCCCACTCTATCTTGTTCTGATGCTTCCTTTGTCTCTTCAAATTATGTTGTCTTTAGGTAATTTTTTTTTTTTCTTGATGGCCAGACATGACATACCAGGTAAAAGGACTTGCAGAAAATAGGCCTTTTTCCATGTGATGATGAGGTTTTGAGGAAGAAAATAATTTTACAGTCCTATGATTATGTCTCAGTTCCTTAGTGAGTCTGCCTCTGGATGGTAAACTTCAAAGATTTTGTTCTGTTTGCTTTGTTTTTTAATCACCCCTTATGAGAGAAGGAATGGCTAGAATGGGCTAGAGTTGAGTATTTCCCTTCCTTCAGATCAGTTAGGATTCAATAGTACCCAAACTTGTTTGGCTCTAGTTAAGTAGCTTCCCCTCAAGGCAGGCCTTGTTAAGAACAGAGTACCCTGTATATTCCCATATTACCACGTGATCCTTTTCCCTCCCACTTCCAGAAACAGAGGGGAATTTTTTCTGACATTTTCCATGGGAAACTAGTTGAGCTCCTGGAATCTCACTGAGCTTGTGGAGCTCATAAAATTGTGTCTCCCACCCCCACTGAATTTCCTTGAAGTTTTTAATACTTAGGAGTTGTCCATACTGAGCCTCCAGCAATTCATCAAATATAGTATTGAGTTCCTAAAGTAGTTACTACTCTTGAGTCTCTGCTACATTAAATTGTTAGTATCTATATTCTCCTGTTAATCTCTCCAGTCTTGGGTGCTGTGATTTGCCCTGTGTCCTCACCTCTTATGAATCCTAAATGGGTTGTTAATTTTTCAATCTGTTTAACTTTTCACTTGTTGCTAGGATATAATGGCAACTTCCAAGCTTCTTACAACCAGAATTAGAAATTATAAATTACTCAAAGGATTTTGAAGGCAGTGAAAATACTCTGTATATTCTAATGATAGATACTGGTCATCTTGCATTTGTCTAATCTATGTAATATACAATAGCAAAATTGAATCCTTAGGTAAATGACTGGATTTGGTTGATTATGATGTGCCAATGTAAATAGGAGCAAGAAGTGTATGATAAATCTCTGTACTTTCATCAGTGTGCTGTGAATCTAAAACTGCTCTTAAAAAATCTTAGAGGTTCATATCATACAAAGTGTATAAAAGTGTGTTCATTTTTGATCAGAATGAAATTTGTTTATAAGAACAACAGAAGAAATGTGGGAAAAACCAAATTCACAATTATGTGGAAATTACTAAATAACCAAAGGATCAAAAAAGATATCATTAAAGAAATTTAAAAATAATTTAAAATGAATGAAAGCAAAAATAATAAAACTTGTAGGATTCAGCTAAATCTTAGAAATTTAGAAGATATAATGTCTATATTAAAGTGTGATGGCAGATCAATAAATTGACATTCTACCTTAATAAACAAGTAAAATTAAATCAATCCCAAAATAAGCAGAAGGAAGAAAATCTAGAGGAAAGTAAATGAAATAGGGATTATAAAAACATAAGGGGAGGGGAAAATCACTGAAATGAAAAGTTGATTCTTTAAAAATACCAACAAAATTTAGAAACCTTTAGCTAGTCTACCTCCTCCTCTCCAAGAAGTAGACTCATAAGAGTAAAATCATGAAGGAAATAGGAGTATCATTTCTGTTATTACTAAAATTAAAGAGTTATAAAAAAATGTTATGGAAAACTCCATGACTAAGTTAGGTAACATAGATGAAACTGGAAAATTCCTTGAAAAACACACATTTCTAAAACTAAGAACAGATAATCTAAATAGATCTCTAACAAGGTATTGGATTACTAATTTTAAAACATCTAAAGAAATTCTATCTCTAGATAGACTGGTTTCCAAACTTTTTTTTAAAAAACTCCAATCCTTCATAAACCCTACCACAAAACAGAACAGGAGGGAACTCATCCCATAGAACCTATTCTATGAACCCAGTATTCCTTTTATTTAGAAACAAAACATCACAATATCTATTATTAATATAGACATAAAAATCCTTAACAAAATACCAGCAAATTGAATTCAACAACATATAAAAAGGATAATACACAATGACCAAGTGGGATTTATCCTAGAATGTAGTTAGCTCAACATATGAAAAAATAAATGAAATATTCTATGTTAGCAGAATAAATGATACAAAATACTTTATAATTTCAATGGACTAAGGAAAAGTATTTGACCACTTTATACATTTTAGACCAGATAAAACCAAAAAGACAATCACAAGCATTGGATAGATCTGGGCAAGTTGGAACCCTTATACATTGCTGTGAGGATACAAAGTATGATAATCTATGAAAAAATCTGGCATTTTTAAAATATGCCCAACATAGAGTTACCATTTGACCCAACAATTTTATTTGTCAGTATATAGCCACATGAAATGAAAACCTGTCCAAATGAAAGATTTGTACGTGAATTATTTTTCTAAAGATTTTATTTGAGGGAGAGAAACAGAGACAGAATGAGCAGGGGAAGGGCTGTGGGATAAGCAGATTCCCTGCTGAACAGAAAGCCTGACGTGGAGCTCAATCCTGGGATTCTGGGATCATGACCTAAGCTGAAGGCAGGTGCTTAACCAAAGAGTCACCAAAGAGCCCTTCAGAATACAGTATTTTAAATGAAAAAAGTGAAAACATATTAATAGAGAATTTGGATTGGCTAACCCTTTCTATTAGTTTGTGTTAAAAATTCTGATACACTTTGTTTATATTGTCATGTATCCAGATTAAAATATAGAATCATCAACTATGGAAATATTTCTAATTAGAACGGTTTACAATCTATTCCACAAATGTAGGTTTACTAGAGACATATTTATTGTTATTGAATAAGCTAGTCTTTGTACCCGAACCACACCATGTGTTCTTATTAGATTCTTGAAAATTTTAATATACATATAAACTGTTTAGTAACTGCACAATTAATCATAAATTAGAGAATCATTGAATCATGAATCAAGACTCAACAAGTACAAAAAGATTGAGATCATACCAGGCATATTTTGAGACCACAATACTAAGAAACATGAAGTCAGCCACAAAAAGAATTTGAAGAGACCACAAATACATAGAGGTTAAAGAACATCCCAGTAGCAAATGAATGGGTTAACCAAGAAATCAAAGAATTAAAAAATACATGGAAGCAAATAAAAATGAAAACATGATAGTTCAAAACCTTTGGGATTCAGCAAAGTGGTAATAAGAGGGAAGTATACAGCAATATAGGCTTTCCTCAAGAAGCAAGAAAATCTCAAATACACAGCGTAAATTAGACCTAAAGGAGCTAGAAAAAGAACAGTAAATAAATCCTAAAATTAGAGAAAAGGGGGAAATAATCAGGATTAAAACAAAAAATAAATGATACAGAAATTAACAACAACAACAGTATCAGTAGAACAGACTGATGATGAAACCAGGATCTGCTTCTCTGAAAGAATAAAACTGATAAACCCATATCCAGAATTATGAAAAAGCAAAGAAAAAGGATGCAAATTAATAAAAGCATGAATGAAAGAATGATCACAATCAACCCTGCAGAGATACAAACGTTTAGAATATTATGAAAACTTACATGCCAACAAACAGCAATCTGGAAGAAATGGATAAATTTCTAGCAATATACTATGAAAAGTGAAACAGGAAGAAATAAAAAATTTGAACAGACCCATAACAAGTAAAGAAATTTAATAAGTAATCAAAAATCTCCCAACAAAGAAGAGTTTAGGGCCAGATGGCTTTCCAGGAGAATTCTACCAGACATTTAAGAAGAGTTAATGCCTATTCTTCTCAAAATGTTCCAAAACATAGAAATGGAAGGAAAACTTCCAAATGCATTCTAGGAAGTCAGCATTATCTTGATTCCAAAACCTGACAAAGACCCCACTAAACAGAATTAGAGACCAATGTCCCTGATGAACATAGTGTAAAAATTCTTAACAAGATACTAACAAATTGACTCCAACAGTACTTTAAAAGAATTATTCACAATGATCTATTTCTGGGCTTCAGGGGTGTTTAAGTATTCATAAATCAACATGATACACCATATTAAGGGCAAAAACCATATCATCATCTGAATAGATGCAGAAAAATCATTAGACAGTACAGCATCCATTCTTGATAAAAACCCTTAACAAAATAGATATAAATAAAACATATCTCAATATCATAAAGACCATATATGAAAGAATCACAGGTAATATCATCCTCAATTGGAAAAAACTGAGAGCTTCCTCTATAGTCAGGAAGAAGACAGGGATGTCCACTCTCACTATTGCTATTTAATATAGAATTAGAAAACCTAGCCTCAGCAATCAGACAACATAAAGAAATAAAAGGCATCCAAATCATCAAGGAAGAAGTTAAACTTTCTCTATTTGCAGATGACATGATGTTCTATGTAGAATATCCAAAAGATTCCACCCCAAAATTGCCAGAACTAATACATGAATTCAGCAAAGTGATGGGATATAAAGTCAGCATACAGAAATCTTGTATTTTTATACACTACTACTATTTTATAAAATACTAGTATATTTTATACACTACTTTTTATCAAGCAGCAGAAAAAGAAATCAAGGAATCAATCCCATTTATAATTGTACTACAGACCTTAAGATACTGGAGACTCAATCTAAATGAAGAAGTAAAAGATCTGTACTGAGAACTATAAACATTTATGAAAGAAATTGAAGATGACATAACGAAAGGGAAAAACCTCCCATGCTCATGGATTGGAAGAACAGACATTGTTAAAATGTCTATATTATCTAGAACCATCTACACATTTAATGAAATCCTTATCAAAATACCACCAGCATTTTTCAGAGATATAACAAACAATCCTAAAATTTGTATGGAACAACAAAAGACCCGAAATAGCCAAAGCAATCCTGAAAAAGAAAAGCAAGACTGGAGAGTTCAGGTTTCTGGACTTCAAGCTTTCTTACAAAGCTGTAGTCACAAAGACAAGATGGTAATGGCACAAAAACACATTCAATGAAACAGAATAGAAAACTGAAAAATGAACCCATAACTATATGGTCAACTAACTTCAATAAAGCCAGAAAGAATATCCAATGGAAAAAAGACAGTCTCTTCAACAAACAGTGTTGAGAAAACACAACAGCAACATGTAAGAGTGCAACTGGACCATGTTATTACACCATATACAATAATAAATTTGAAATGGATTAAAGACCTAAACATGAGAGAGGAAACCATCAAAATCCTAGAGGCGAATACAGGCAGCAACCCCTTTGACCTTGGCCATGGCAACTTCTTACTGGACATGTCTTCAGAGGCAAGGAAAACAAACAAACAAAAAATGAACTATTGGGACTTCATCCAGATTAAAAGCTTCTGCACAGGAAAGGAAACAATCAATAAAACTAGAATGCAGTATATGGAATGGGAGAAGATATTTGCAAATGACACATCTTAAAAAGGGATAGTATAAAAAATCTATAAAGAACTTATCAAACTCAACAGCCAAAAATAATCTAAGTTAAGAAATGGGCAGAAATCATGAACAGACATTTTTCCAAAGATGACATACAGATTGCTAATAGACACATGAAAAGATTCTCAACATCACAAATCATCAGGGTAATACAAAACAAAACTACAGTGAGAGATCACCTCACACCTATCAGAATGGCTAAAATTAACAACACAAGAAACAATAGAGGTTTGCAGGACATGGAGAAAGGGGAACCCTCTTCCGCACTGGTGGGAATGTAAACTGGTACAGCCACTTGGAAAACAATATGGAGGTTCCTCAAAAAGTTAAACATAGAACTACCCTAAGTTCTAACAATGCACTACTAAACATTTACCCAAAGCATACAAAAATACAAATATATCGGGACACATGCACCCTGATGTTTTTAGCAGCATTTTAAACAATAGTGAAACTACAGAAAGGCCCAAATGTCTGTTGACTGATGAATGGATAAAGAAAATGTGGTACATATATACAGTGGAATATTACTCTACTGTCAAAAAGAATGAACTCTTACCAACAACACTGATGTGGATGGAGCTGGAGTGTATTATGCTAAGTGGAATAAGTCAGTCAGAAAGATAAATACCATGTGATTTCACCTATGTGGATTTTTTTTTTTAAGATTTATTTGGAAGTGTGTACACAAGCCAGGGAGAGGCAGAGAGAGAGGGAAAGGGAAAGAAGAGCCCCCACTCCCCAACTGAGTGCAGAGCCCTATGTGGGGCTTGATCTCATAATTCTAAGGTCATGACTTGAGCTGAAACTAAGAGTGGAAGGCCTCACCAAATGAGACACCAATATTTGGAATTTAAGAAACAAAACAGATGAACATAATGGGAAAGGTGGGAAATAAAAAGAGAGAGAGAAAGAAAGAGAGGTAGCACACCATAAGAGACTCTTAACTATAGAGAACAAACGGGATTGATGGAGGTAGATAGGTGGGGAATGGGCTAAATGGACGATGGGTATTAAAAGGGGGTCTCCATTTGATGAGAATTGGGTGTTCTATGTAAGTGATGAATCACTAAATTCTACCCCTGAAATCGATTTTACCAAATATGGTAACTAACTAGAATTTAAATAAAAACTCAAAAAAAATTTAAGAAAATAAATTATCTTTATAAATAAATAAATAAGTAAAAATAAATTACAGATTTAACTTTTTTAAGGGTAAAAATCTCAAGTAGGTGGCCCTGAGGTGAAAATGCAGTAAAAATTCAGGGTGGTTTTTGTTTTATTTTGTTTTTAAGTAGAACAAATAAATTATAACTGGAACATAACAGTGATAGAGCAAGTTTGTATATTTTCTGACTAAAGGTATTATGCAAGTGCACTGTAGATCACCCAGTACTGTCAAATAAAAACTCACCTTAGCTACTAAGAAAGTAATAAAGCTTTGATAGTTATAATGAATTCTCGAATCCTAAGTGCATTCCTGAATGGATACAGGCATTTCAATTACCTTCTTGCAAGATGGTGCAGAGAGAATATTCACTCACTAAGTATGAATTATATTCTTAACAACTACAAATTATTTTTCTATTTTAGTGTCAGAGGACAGGTTTCCAAGCCAATATTGGAAAGCTTTTTTCTCTTAAGTTTTATTGCAATTTAAAATATATCTTTAATATAACTAAATAAATCCTTAAATACAGAGATAGAAAAGCAATTAATACCAAAGAACATTATTATAACAACTATGTGATTAAGAAGAGGTTGTATTCCAAGAATGACAGTAATAAAGCTTCTAGAGAACCATTTGTCATGTCCCTTACTGACCACTGACTTTTTTTTTTTTTTTTTTTTTTTAGATTTATTTGAGAGAGAGAGGGAGAAGCAGGCCTCCCTCTTAGCTGGGATCCTGACATAGGACTCGATCCCAGGACTGTGGGATCATGACCTGAGCAGAAGGCAGATGCTTAAGGACTGAGCCACTCAGGTGCCCCTGACCACCAACTTTTTGACATTTCTTTGAATAGTTTCCTGATAATAACCATGAGGGTAATACTTTATTTTCTCTATCCCTCTATACTCTGAATAATCGGGCTAAATCCTTAGCTTTAATAATAACTCCTTATCTTATAAAGTGAATATTATGAAAGTAAAACAACTATGCAGCATAGTTGGGCTCAGGTACAGTTTTAGAAATTGTCACCTAAACTAAAATCTCTTTCCAGGTTCCTTGTCACTTTTCTTCCTGGTCTAGAAAAAATTCACAAGCCTAAATTCTTCATCTACTCATTAATTTTCTCAACAAGTCCACAGTATATGCCAAAACCTATAATGGCATAAACCAGACTGCTATGCCTATAGCCTTATGATACTTAAGATATAGTAATAAATTTAAATGTTTAAAACTAAAATTTTGATAAATAATATGAGGAATATTCATAAAATATCATGGGAAAACATAATCGTGCTTTGGGCCCAAGGGAGACAAGAAAGGATGTTTTCTTAGACCAACTTAGTAGGAAGAGTGAGTTGAGAGAAGTAGAGAAGAGATTCAAGATATAATTAGGAAGTATAACTGACAAAATTTGAATGGACATTTTTAGAATGGACCTAGACAGGAGAGTAAAATAAGATGAATCAAGGTTTTTGTCACTAAGAATATACAGGCAGAGGAGTAAAAGTGTCATCAGATGTTATTAATCTGCATTCATATCTGCTGTGTTTGAGATGTCTGAGGTCTTTCTGAGGCGGGTATTCAGAATTGAGGTAACTGGAAGAGATTTGTATATTTGGCCTAAAGTATAGGGGAGATTCTGCAGATAGGATTTTGGAGTCACATTATGGACACTGAAACTGTAAGAATGGGTGACTCCACTCAAAAAAAGTATACAGAATGAGATACTTTCAGAAAAAGGCAAAATTCCTGAGTACCCAAACTTAAGGCAGAGGCCAAGGAATTTTCACAGGAGACATGAAGATGCACTGAGTTACTAGAGTCTTCGAAGTTGAGCAAATAGCATGATCTCAGAAGAGACTGGTCACCCTCCTCAAATTCCAACAATAGGAAAAAGAGATAGGAGTGTCTACTAGAAATGGTAACAAGGAAAATAGTGCTGACATGGTGGGAGGTTCTTTCAGGAAAATGATGAAGACAGAAGTAGGATTACTCCAGATTGCAGAGTAGGTTGTAGCCACCAGATTGATCTTTTAAAGACACACATATTAACCATTCTCTTTCTTAAAAAAATGTGGGTTTCCATAACACATTAAATAAAACACTATATCTTCACTGTGGCCTCCCAAACTCATCCTAAACCATTGTCTTGTACCTAACTTGCTTCTCACTAATCTCTTTACATTCCTATAAAACAAGAAATACTTTATTTGCTTTTGAATTTGCCTTTTCTTCTTTCAAAGAAAGTTTTCCCTATTACTCTAGAACTTTTATCTCTTTATTAATTTAAAAAAGCTCTTTATGTCTAATATCTTAATTATGTCTCTAACAGATATTACAAGTATTTTTTCTAGTAAACTATGTTCTATGTTCAAAATGCAAACATATTCTGAAACCTTTCCGCCACCAACAGAAAAATGAGTAAAAACATTTTTCAAAAACAAATAAACAAACAAACAAACAAAACCCTCATTTTGTAAAGCCAGAGTAGGAATTTTTAATATGTAAATGAGGCCATAAAAATGTTAACTTAAAACTTTCCAGTGGGTTTCCATCATACATGGAAGAAAATCCTATTGCAGCCTATAAAAGGTAAGCCCTCTTAGCCCCTTCCTCCCCCACTCACCTTGCACTGAGCTTCCCCTTGCTTGTTGCACTTCAGGCACAATGAGTACCTAAGAACACTCCAAGTTTCTTTCTGTTTCTGTCTTTGAATTCGATGTTCCTTACTAACTTCGTGACCACTCAGATTGCAGTTCAATGACACTCTTCAAATGCTACTCTATTTTCTTTGGAGCTTTTATTTGC
The DNA here is from genome assembly GCF_009829155.1 of Mustela erminea. Taxonomy (NCBI): domain Eukaryota; kingdom Metazoa; phylum Chordata; class Mammalia; order Carnivora; family Mustelidae; genus Mustela; species Mustela erminea. Next base: position 49,041,220 of record NC_045623.1, on the reverse strand, counting down.
TATTCTAATTATCTTCTTGGTGGTTGTTTCTCCTGCCAGACTGAAGTTCCATGAGGGTAGAGGCTTCGTTTTGTTCCCTGCTATCATCCATCATATTGCACAGTGCTGGGGTTTGCTTTTTTTCTTGAGTCAATGAATTAATAGACGAATGAGAGCAGTACCTGAGGGGGTTGTGGATTAGATAAAAGTCCCTTTGTTTTTGTAAACTAAGAGAAATTTGAACATTTTCATTGCTGCTGGGAAGCATATATATATATATGCTATATATATATATTATATATATATATATAGCATATATATATATATAGTATAGACAGATCATTTTATACACACATACACACACAGGTTAAATATATAGGAGACAATAAGATAATAGACAGAATAAAACCGCTAGAAGATTTAAAACACAACACAACTCTCTGCAGTAATCTACATTTATTTCACATAAGCTACTCATACTTGCTTTAAGATGATAATTTTTCAAGCCCTGTGGTAACAATTTCAAGACAACAATTGCATTTTTGAAATATACTATTTTGGGGAGGGAAAAAAAATCCTCAAAAACTAGTGCTTGAAAATGAGGTCAATAAGGAAGATAATTTCAGAATCTTTCACACATAGTAATGTACATCATTCAGCATGAGGCAAATGAGACCAAGGCAATATCATAGAACTCCAAAGAAAATTATTTCTCCAATTTACAAGAAGTAAAAGATGTAGGTATATTTCTTTTGTTGACTTTCTGTACCTCTCATGTCAGAACATTTTCAACAGGCTTTTGAATATGCTACAGCTAAACTATAATTCTTAAAAGCCACAAAATGACCCCAGGAGTTCAAGGAAAATTCACTGATTTCTCATTCTATTTCACTTACATTAACTGTGCTAAGCATTGCAAAGGGATAGGTAAAAAGATGAATTTATGTATGTGTGCATGTGTGTATGGTTCATATATACATGTTAAATATGTCACCTATACAATGAATGATTAAGTGTTCTATCAAAAACAAAGATGCAGTATGAAATGGGAAAACATAAAGGAGAACTGATTTTTTAGAAGGTAAAACAAAGGAACAGTTGATTTCATATCTAGCCAATTATAGTAACTTCTCAGTCACCTAAAAGTCATCTTACTTTTCACTCCATAAACTCAGAATTACTATTCTAAAATATAAATTGAATCAAAGTAACAAAGTGATTTCCATGCTCCATTGGCTCAAACACTTCATTGATTCAGCAGGATTATTTTGCCAGGACCCCTTCTACTTGATCTAACTCTTTGTCTTCTTTCTCAACTTTATTCACCCCTCCTCCCAATATGCATCTTATGTTCCAGGTAAGGTAAGTGTTTACATTAATTTAACATAAACTATGCATTTGTGTCTCTGAAACACTCTACACATATTGCCTAATTTCCTGAAATCCTAGACTGTCTGTTCTTGTAATATAAGTCACTATCTTCTATATATTTCTATACTAACACCTCCACCTTCATCCTCACTCAACATTTTAGCTAGCCTTCTTCTCATCAATTTTTGTAGCACACTAGAACAGTCACATTTAACCTTAACTATTGGTAGATCTCCACGAAGAGACTGTATTTGGAGAAAAGCAGTCTTACTTATAAAATGTAGATCCACTAAGTATTAGATGTGAGCTTTTAGCAAATTGTATGTAGACTTTCTCAGCCTCCATTCTTCATCTGAAGCATTGAATTGATAATCATGAAATCATTAATTTGTCATAGAACATGGCATATAAGACATTACTAAAAACTCAATCTGTATTAGTTCCTGTCCCTTTATTCCCCATTGATACACAAGCTGCTAGAGAACAGTGACTGCCATATGTCTTTCTCTATTCCAACACTTGACTTAGCATTAGAACATCACAGTTCTCAATAAATGTTACTGGATAGTGAATTAATTGGGATCATTATAACCATGTGGTGATACATGGAGATTTTTTAGAATATTGTCATAACAGGCTGCAAAATGTATTTTCTTCATTATACAAAGTCAGATCTGGTACATCGAAGTAGAAATTCCACATTTTTACCAATAACTGTAAAAACTTTATAGGATTTATTCTAAAGACTGAAATAATTTATTTTCCTTATGAAGAACTCTTAAATATTACACTTCATCTTATCAGAAAAGAAATATCTTAGGGGCGTCTGGGTGGTTCAGTGGGTTAAAGCCTCTGCCTTTGGCTCAAGTCATGATCCCAGGGTCCTGGGATCGAGCCCCATATCGGGCTCTCTGCTTAGCGGGGAGGCTGCTTCCTCCTCTTTCTGTCTGTCTCTCTGCCTACTTGTGATCTCCGTCTGTCAAAAAAAAAAAAAAATCTTTAGAAATATCTTATTTAGGGCCAGTACCTTTCTTCAAATGGGTGTGCCATAAATAGTTTAAAAAGTTAAAATTACATATGTGGCTTTGCTGTAGTATCTCTGGCATATATGTCGTTATGTTCATTTTACGGACTACTTGAAGCAGTGTGGGCAAGGCAGCAATGTGTTAAGAAAAGCATACCAGTATCAAGGGCAAAACAGTATAGTTTATTTCTTAGGATGTAGACAACCTGGGTTCTAGATACAGATTAGCTACATTCTTGTTCAGTGACTAAGCAACCCTCTGAATCTTCTTAACTCACTATCCTTGACTATGTAACAGGATTAACTACTTTTGGCTATCACATGAATTATCATTAGGTCCAAATGTAATAATAAAAGTAAACACAGATGTTAACAAGGATGTGGAAAAAAGGGAACCCTCTTACACTGTTGGGAATGCACAGCCATTCTGGAAAACAGTTTGGAGGTTTTTTCCAAAAAGTTAAAAATAGAACTACCTTATGACCCAGCAATTGTACTACTCAGTATTTATCCAAAGGATATAAACATAGTGACTTGAAGGGCACGTGCACCCCAATGTTTATAGCATCAATGTCCACAATAGCCAAACTATGGAAAGAGCCCAAGTGTTCATTGAGAGATGAATGGATAAAGAAGATGTGGTATATCCACACAATGAAGTATTACTTAGCCATCAAAAAGAATGAAATCTTGCCATTTGCAAGGACATGGATGGAACTAGAGGGTATAATGCTAAGTGAAATTGATCGGTCAAATACCAAATGATTTCACTCATATGTGGAATTTAAGAAACAAAACAAATGATCGTAAAGGAAGAGAAGGAAAAATAAAATAATAGCCAAAGAGAGGGAGGCAAACCTTAAGAGACTTAACTGTATAGAACAAACTGAGGGTTGCTAAAGGGGAAATGGGTGGGAAGGATGGGGTAAGTAGGTGATGGGCATTAAGGAGGGAACTTGAAGGGGCGCCTGGGTGGCTCAGTGGGTTAAGCCGCTGCCTTCAGCTCAGGTCATGATCCCAGAGTCCTGGGGTCAAGCCCCACGTGGGGCTTCCTGCTCAGCAGAAGTCTGCTTGTCCCTCTGCCCCTCCCCTCTGCTTCTGCTCTATCAATCTCTATCCCAAATAAATAAAATCTTTTAAAAAATGGAATTTAAATAAAAAAATTTAAAATAAACATGGTTTGATTTTTTTTTAAGTGTACAAATTTAAGGGACTAAGTACTCATAAAAGTGTAGCACTTGAGATGTACAAATGCATTCATTTGCAGATTTATTCTTACTAACAGTGAAAGCAAGTTAGAAAAAAAAAGTCATGAATGGCTACTTTGGCTACCCTTGATTTCTTAAGGGTAAGTGTATTTTTGAACAGGCTCCAGAACAGTTTGTTTTTGTTTCAATATGTACCACAATAAATGGCTCTATGTTATGTGTGAGATAAGAAAAAAGTGTACCTAAAAAGACTTGGTCATCCAGGTGATGAAAGATTGGTGTGCAGTTTTAAACAGTGAACAGTTCTTGCCTCAAGCCCTCTAATACGTGTGTACATGGTACGTGTGTCAAGGTATTTACTTATTCCAACAACAAAAACAACAACAATAAAAAAGGCAGAACTAATGGAAATGTACATGGTGTTTTTGTTACTTAGCTTTTCTCCTTCTCATATGTTTATATTTGATGGCTTGGTTGATTCCTCAATTGCACCACTGCTAAAAATAACAAAATTAGACTTACAAGGGTTTTCTATTTAAGAGAAATTTAAGGTTTTGTTTTGTTTTGTTTTTGTAAACTCATTCTAGAGTTTTATTTTGAGCTACAAAAACTTAAACAATTTTTATTTTTAGAATAAAGACAATGTTTCTTCAAGAAAAATAACTGTTGATAGATAATAGACTTATTTCAAGGCTTGAGATTTTGGGATCCAATTATTCATGAACCACTTCCTTTTTCATATAGTTAGTCATTAATAGTCAATTTACTTTGTTTACAATAATATTTTTGAAAAGCTATTCAAACAGTTATGGAAAACAGTTATGGAAAACAGTTATGAACAGTTATTCAGACTCCCTCTGAAACAGATTCATTTACTTTCCAGAGAAACAAATATAGAGATCTCTTTTTCCCTTGGAGTAAATTTGCTTACACTGCAGGATAATAATGTTTTTCTCTAGAAGGGAAGATGGACCAGTTTGCTAGGAGCCTCTAACAAGATCAGGGACTCCTGATCTTGGTAGGGTAGAAAACCCTACCAAGGGTTTTCTCCTCTAGTATACCCAACTGCATGGACAGGTAACACCATCTGACCTTGTGGGAATTCCCACTCAAAGAACCTGGGCCAAGATACTACTCTGGCTAGTGTTATTATTGTAAGTAATAAACTACCTTTTGCCCCTAATCAAAGGACTGGTCTTTCCAGTATTCATGAAACTGTAGAAGACTATTTAGCTCACAGATAGGGTAAAATCCAAAACACTTCATGATTCTTGACAATTTAGCATTGACTTTTATATATCAAGTGAATACAAATATTCTTGTGCACATCTTTTTTTTTTGTGATTAAGGTCTCATTAGTTTTCAAATAAAGTTAAACATAGACATTTATCTACCAAACAATTCCCAGAGTAGTTAGTTACACAGTATTATACTTTCACGTACAAACTAGGAGCGTTCCTTGTGTTCTTCATGCTGACCTACATTTAGTCTTCTGGGGTTTGTTTTTGTTTGTCTTTTTTATTTTAGATATTTAAGTAGGTGGGGAGTGACATTGTATTATGCTTTTTAGAACTTTGTTTTAAAGTGAATTTAAATTTAAATAAAATTCACCAAGAACACAAAGAACTATTATATATGCTTCAACCACATTTTCTGATTATAACATTTTAGCACATCTTCCCTGGCTCTCTCAAATGTCTAAATAGTTTAAAAGAAATTATATATTATGTCCCAGTGGTCCTTAGCACACTTTGAAATATTTCCCTTTATTAGAGTAAACTATTAAAACAAAATTAATACTAATACAATATTACTCCAATCCAGACATCTATTCACATTTTGCACTGCCTAGTAATTTCCTTTATAGGTCCAAGATCCTATCCAAGACTAAAGATATTTTATTGTTAGGTCTTTTTAGCTTCTTTTATTATGAAATTGTTACTCAATTTCTCCTCATTGTTCATAATCTTAATACTCAGAGGGGGAAGGAAAATTATCTTGTAGAATATCAGTTTCAGTTTATCTGATATTTCCTCACAGCTTGCATTTTTGTCAGAAATAGTAAAAATTTGTTGAGTATTCTCAGTGAATGCCATCAGGAAACATATAATGTCAATTTGTGCCACAATGAGTGATATTAACTCTTAACAATTCATTAAAATGCTGAAAATATTTGTCAGGTTTATTCCACTGAAATTTAACACATATTTTATAAGTATTAATTAGTAGGAATAACATATTAATAAGTAAAATTTTATCCATACAATATTCGAGATACACTTTAAATTTTTAAAATATCCTGCCTTCTAAACATTTAGCCATCAGTTTGGCATTCATTAACAATTCTTGCTAGAATTAATCGTTCTTTTCATTGTTGTTAAGTAGTATTTAACTTAATTCCATGATTTCTTCCACATTTATGAGATGTTATTCTGCTAAAGTGCAGAGCTTGCCCTTCTCCTTGATTGGCTGATGCATTCATTCAGTCACTTATATAAATCGGGAGTGATGGGATTCTATTTATTGAGCTCTAATTTTATTTGGATCTTCAAATTGTTCCAGGCTTAGCTAGTGGAAACACATTCAAGTTAGATGGAATATTTTATTAAGTGCCCTCCTCTATTCTTTGCATACTTCATTATATTGGGAAGATACCCATGTGCAGCTCATCTCTAATTTCCCTGTTTCAGCCCTAAATTATGTCATTTCTCTAAGATATTCTGGTTGATTTTAGAAGAAATAGTATTTCAAACCCAAAATCCAGTGCCAGGTATACTAATTGATAGAGCTGTGATTGTCTCTGGAACAGCTCAGAAGAGAAAGCTAGGAAGTATATGTGCATGTATACACCCTTCTTCCTGGCCTCTCCACGCTCACTAATATACACACAATTTTTAGACATATACCTAAATATATTGAAAGCCCTGCAGTAACACTATTTCCAATATCAATTCAAAACCACAAGCTTTAACTTTTTCTTATAATTTCCATATTAAGAAACTTGGCTTATTGTCTCACTGTGTTTACTTATTCCTTTAATCCTCCTATATATAATTAATCTCCTGGCTATGTAGACCAGTTCTTTAACTCAGCCAATCTCTATATTGCCCAGTATATTATTTGGTTCCAAGCAAAATTATTTTGAAATAAATGGACAAAGGAGCCTATAACTTCTTTTGAAAATATTATTTCTGTTTTCTTTTAAGCAAATTCTCTCAATGTGTATACACACACTCGCCTGTGATGGCTAGAATTCACCAAACTAATTCTCTTTATGTGCTATGAATTTTAATATCCAGATTCATCTACAATGGGAAATTTAGTTTTAGTTTTTTTTTTTATTTGCTTGTTTTTCTCTTCTCCTGCTCTTATTTTTATATCCAATGGTTTTGTTAGATTCCTCAGTTCTTTTTTTAGAAGACAGTTTTTTTTTTCAAGAAAAATAAAACATGTGAGCATAGCCACCCTAAAAATAGAGGATTTGTAAAATAAAATTTACCTAGCAAGATAATACAAATACGTTATGAAGCAATAGCAATTAAAGTGTCACACTGGCAAAAGTACTGCCTACACCATAAATCTAAATGTTTTGTTTTGACATGTTAATATTATTCTGTCATGGGCACTTGTTAATTTTTATGATTTTTGTTCTGTATTTTAAATTATATATAAAGAGAATATGTCTAACGACTCATAATTTGCAGGCCCTTTTTCTTTAAACACATAAAACATACATATTTTATTATCTGAGCATGGTAATTCCAATATTTGAAACTTTGTGCTTAGCTTTATACAAACTATAGTTCTCTTTATTGATAATCCTGTTTCTCCAAGTGATATTTTTTAAATTTTTTACTCCTATGCACAGTTATTTTATTCCCAGTGTATACTCCTGATGTTAAGGTAGCTTGCTCAAGAGCTAATTCAAGCCTCAGGACATTCAGAGGCTGGAATAACCAACCTCTCCTTCCTGGGCGCTAGGATCTGGCACTGAGCCCTGATCACCCTTAGAGTCTCTCCCTTAATTAAGAGTTTTCTCATGGGGAAACTTGGTTTCCTTTCTGTTAGCTGATCTCATGGTATAATTTAATTCCTTTACAGAAGCTCTAATTCTAATTATGTACCTCAAATTCTATGTAAATCTGCCTATATACTACATTACCCAAAGATATCCTGTTGTCTCCTCCAAGGAAAATTGGTGTTCACCTACTTTCTGTTTACAAGGTTTACAAAGACCAGTACAGGATTCTTTCAAAAAATAAAAATATGTTCTGGTGTGCCTGGGTGGCTCAGTTGGTTAAGTGTCTGACTTTGGCTCAGCTCAGGATCTAAGGGTCCTAGGGCTGAGCTTTGCCTCAGGCTCCCTGCTCAGTGGGGAGTCTGCTTGTCCCTCTTCCCCTCCCCTGCTTCTTCTCATTCTCTCTCTCAAATAAATTTTTTAAAAAATCTTAAAAATATATATATATATGTTCCAAGGGTACCTGGATGGCTCAGTTGGTTAAGCATCGAACTCTTGCTTTCAGCTCAGGGCTGGATCTCAGGGTCCTGGGATCCAGCCCCACATCAGGCTTCATGCTCAATAGGGATTCTGCTTGAGATTCTCACTCTCCATCTCCCTCTGCCCCTTCCCAACTCTTTTTCTATAATAAATAAATCTTTAAGAAAAAATATGTTCTACAGTAATTTGATTTCTCTATATAGATAAAGGGGTAATAAATGTTCAGTGGTAGCTATTTTAAGATTCAAAGGAGCTAAGAAATAAATATCAATTTCTGCCTCACCAGACTCTTACTAGTATAGAAGGAATTCTACAAGATAAATTCAAAGATGTGAATTAAACAGACAAATAAACAAAAACTTCTACATAGAGAAGAAACAGCACTAAATTTCTTATTCCTTTGTCAATAAATACTCTGCTATTTCACATTTTGTTCCAAAAGTGCACAAAACCCATTGCATACAAATCCCTATATTTTGGGGATGGACCATAGGTACCAGGAAGGCCTTTAGCTGTTTTTTTAGGGTTTTCAGCCAATGAATGGAGGAATAGCAATTTAAAAAGTAAAGATTCATCTAGTAAAAGTATTTTTTAGTATAAAAGCAATAGAAAGTTGAAAAAATTAAAACATTTGATTGCATAGAAATTCAAAACTGAATACCAGTAAAAAAAAATGGTGATTTCTAGATTAGTAATCTGTTTAAAACCTTGATCTATAAAGACTTCATTAAAATTGGTATAAAAAAGATTACAAATAAGTGAAACCATATGATAATTGATGCTGGAAATAAAAAAAAAATTAAAAAAAATAAAAAAGATTACAAAAGAAAACAGGCAAATGACAAATGTCTGATAAGCTTTAAAAATGTTCAGACCCATTACTAATGAATGCAATTTAAATTCACTAGTAATTGGTGTAATGCAAATTTTTATATACGTAATTCAATAAGTTCATCAAAACAATTATTTATGGAGCACTTACTACCTCCTAAGTATTAAATGAGATGATTTACATAAAACAATTGCCTGTTTTCATTTATCAACCTTATGAGGTATGCTTCCCTATTTTAAAGAGGAAACTAGACCTAGAATTTCTCAAGTCCTCCCAGTTCCAAATCTGGTTAACTTTATGGCCTAGCAACAACCATAAGCAGTTACTCTTTTGTGACTATCTAATTAGAAAATGAGTACTTTAACAATGTTGTGTGTTAGCTAGTATAATAAAATAAGCACTGTATTTAACTATTGGTACATTTATACATTTATATACCTCTAGAATTATCCGATCTATATTAAGAACCATAGAATAATGAATACATTTGGATCCAGTGTTTTTCTTCCAGAAATCTAAGACAAAATTTGACATGCAAAGATTTGTGAAGTGTGTGTGTGTGTGTATATACATATGTGTGTGTGTGTGTATACATATCTTAAAGTACTATTTACAATAATAAAAGATTGGAAACAGACTAACAAATGGAAGTAGGTAAATGATCAGAGATCTTAAAAATGAGATGCCATGCAAATCCTAAAAACCACACCTCATGAATATTTAATCACATGTAAATTTCCACAAATATAATATTAATTAATTCTTTGAAAACAGCTGGTAAAAATTAGGGCACCCTCTGCTATGCCCAGCTTTGCATCATCCAGTTTGTAGAAATGTCAGGATAGAAATGGAGAGGAAAGGGAGTAACTGTGTAGGCAGAACATTCTAAGTGAGGTCCAATTTCGTAATCACTGAAGGAGAGATGCAGGAGATAATGTGACAGTACCACAGCAGTGTGCTATGTTTATATATGGTAACATTCAGCTATATTTTGTTATGTGCTTTATGTTACATTTATGCTAACTAACTATTGTACTTACATTCAATTTGCACATTTATAGGTGTTGAAATACACCAACACACACCACACACACACATACGCGTGAGCGTATAAAAATAAGCCAAATGTTATCAGTGGTTATTGCTAGGTGTTAACATTATGGACTACTTTTATATCCTTTGTTATAGTCTTCTGCTTTTTCTGAAGTTTTGCAATGACTGTGAATCACTTTTATGTTAACAATAAAGTAAATATAATTTTAAATAGCACCACCACCTAATGCAAATGGCTATTTTGAGGGTCAACTCAAATACCATACATAAATAATAAAAAAAAACCTGACTAAACGAGATAAATTTAGAAAATGAACTCTAAAATTCGTGAATACATTCCCTTAAGATGATCAATATATAGCTGTTGGCTCTGAAACTGACTACTGGATATCAAAAGTTAGATTTTATAAACTGCTTCATAATTTTGTCTTCTTTGTCATCATGTACCTCCTATTCCAGGGAGAAAGCATGAATGAAGAGACCAAGATTAAAGCCATAGCAAAATGTTATCCCACTGCTTTGTAATTATGCAATGTTTCAGATGCTGGAGTTCTCAAGAAAGGAGAAACAGGAAAAGGTCATTCACTCCTGTAGTGTTCTCAAACATCAAGATTCACATGTCTCCATAGGGTTTATCAGAGAAGGATAGAGACCGTGAGAATGAGGCTGGAAAAATTTCTTCAGGTAACTATAATATACCTCTTTCTCATCTTCTTAAGAATAGTTGTATTTATTATTCCCATTCTAAAAGTCCATATTTAGGGCGCCTGGGTGGTTCAGTGGGTTAAAGCCTCTGCCTTCGGCTCAGGTCATGATCCCAGGATCCTGGGATCAAGTCCCACATCGGGCTCTGTGCTCAGCAGGGAGCCTGCTTCCTCCTCTCTCTCTCTCTCTCTCTTCCTGCTTCTCTGCCTACTTGTTATCTCTGTCAAATAAATAAATAAAATCTTTTAAAAAAATAAAATAAAATAAAAAAATAAAAGTCCATATTTAGTGCCACACAATAGTCTTCTCCAGGGGAGTTTAAATGAATGGGAGACATTGTGGTTTATCACATGGATCAGAACCACAAATCTGGTAGCACCAGAGCAAGGCCTATTATACATAAACCATCCAGTGAGAATTTCTTTAAAACTGCTGTTTGTTCTGGACTGCTCAGTGTTATTTGAGAGAACCAATCCCTGAAGTAGGAAAAGGTCTTACATTAGATTTGTGATCTCTCTCTCTCACTCAGTGCCTAGAATGCTTGTCAGGTGTAGGCGAATAGAAGGAATAGTGTTTACTTTTTCTCAGCCCATCACAAGTATACAGGGAGCTGGTGTAAAATACTTTAGCTTTCTCATCACAATCACCTTGCACTTGACCTGCACTCAGCCTTGGGTGAGTATCTTCTTCCTGTTCTCCCTCCTTTGTCTTCCAAGGCTTCTCATCTATGCCTATAGTCCTTCCTAAGTTTTCTTGAAGTCTTATTTACTAAGTGGGCAGTAGTCTTACTGCCTCCTTTCAAGGATGCATCTTTCAGTTTCTTTAGAACATAATCTAGAAGACTGACAAAGCCTACTACTGGCTTCCCCTCCAAACCTCCACTAATAGTTATTACCAAGTATACACACTTGATGAGCCATTAGAGCGAACAGAATCTTTACTTCTTGTCTCAAGCACCATCCCATTTCATCCCTTCAGTGAAGAGAAAGAGGGATGAAGTTGATACGACACCCCATTCTGCCATACATATATTAGAGCAAATCAAATATCTATCCTACAACTCAAAGGAAGAGCTCCATATATAACTATTGTTCCTCTAATTTATTAGAAAGCCAGAAGGATGGCACTGCTCCAGGTTACAGGATGGTTATTTCTTTTTGAAATAATGTATCCTATAAATCAGTTAAGATTTTAAAATAGAACTAGGTCGAATGTAGTACAAAAAGCAAATTCAATGAAACAAAGACCTCTTCAATAGGCAGAGACCCTAGGACTTCCTATGGATGGCTGTCAAATTTAGTCTCACCATTAATTCTGTGTTGCTGCAATTTTTGCTTCTCAATTTAAAAGTTGACATTGACTTGTAATTAAGCCTGTCTGGGCTTGCAGGCTGGGTGAACTTAAGGGAACTTCTGGCACGAACTTGGTTATAATTGTCACTATTGTAAAGAGAGATGGCATTAGTTTAATGAGAACTATGAGCTACAAAACCACAATTAGGTCTTTCCCTATGGTTGGTGAACCATCGTATGTGTGCCAACAGGAGCATGAAAAAGGTTTGAGGCTGCCAGTGGAGAGGTGGTAGATACAAATCCAAAGTGCCTAGTGAATGCATGGTTAGCCATGAGAAAACATTTCTGTACAGCATGGGGGAAAGAATGGGAGAATATTAATCAGCTAAAATGTATAGCAGGAGAACCCTTTTAGTTGACTTTTAAAAATACTCCTTAAAAAAAAAAAAAAAAGATACAAACACCACTTATTAACATCGCTGTCCAGGCAAAAGTTGGAAAACAGCTGTTGTTATAATCCAGACGGAAGAGTATATTCAAATGGGAGAATGGCAGTTTTAATTGCTGGAAACCCTAAGGGCAAGCTATCCTCAGCAACATGAATTAAATGCTGTGGGACAAAGAACAACTTCTGCATGGATAGGCCATCTGCACTACAGTGATCTTGCCAAGAAACAAGAAAATCTGCAATTGACATTGTAAAAACAAGATACCAGGACCTTGGTCCCTCCATAGTTTTCTAGGACATATTGGATGAGACAGCTTCCAGGCTGGCCTGGCAGTCAAAGCAAGCAAAGTAAGTGGATCTCAATCATTCAGTTATAAATGCCTAAGTGTGTTCTCAAGCAGGACTGCCTTCAACTAACTTTACTGAAAAGAAGATAAGCACATTCTAGAATGGATTACTACAACTTTGAAGGCTCTCCCTCCCAAAGTGCTTACTTGTCTTAAAATATGTATTAGTTTTTTATTGCCAATATAGAAAAATCATTACAAATTTAGTGGCTTAAAACAGCACTCATTTATTATCTTATAATTCTGGAGGTTTGAAAGTCTAAAATGGATTTTCTGTGCTAAACTTAAGGTGTCAGCAGAAGTATGCTCCTCCCAAGGATCTACCCCTGGTGTGTTTCTCACCTTTTGTAGCTGCTGGAGGCCACCTGCTGTCTTTTCTCCACACCCCCTTCCTCCATCTTCAGAGTGCATCACTCCAACCTGTCTTTCCATTGTTAATTCTCTCTGAAAGTAACCTCCCTGCCTTCTTTTTAAGATTCCCTTCTAATTACACTGGTCCCACGTAGATCATTCAGAATAATCTTCCCCTCTTAAGATCCTTAAAAGTCTCTTTTGTTATAACATTCACAGGTCCCCATAATTAGGATATAGACATCCTCAGGGGGAGGGTGCAGACAATTATTCTGTTACCATAAAATATATGTTAATAGTACTATATTTATCTCCACACAGAAAGGAGGAACTCCATTTCAAGGATATCAGAAAAGACAGAAGATAGAAAGGAGACAAAAAAAAATTTAAAGGGATTGAATGTACCTATAAAAATGAAGTGTGCAGAACACCTATAGGTGTCCTTTGGAAAGAAAGGAATGCTAACTATTGCAAATGGCCTATGTGCTATAAAACCCCCTGAAGTTGTGGAATCAGGTAGACAGGTGTGTCAACTGCCACTCTTCAGCAGGTCCCTTTTGTTAGCAGGAATGATAGACATCTGTGCAAGGAACCTGGCTCACTGGCTGAAATGCAGCTTGAACTCATACCTTAATCTTGTGAACTCCATAGCCATTATGTTAATAAGTCACAGTTGCGTCAAAAGTGAGCCTAGAGTTAACCAGTTCATGTTCAGTTCTATTCAGCAAATATTCAGCAGAGGAGGAACAAGAGTCATGTACTAGGACAAAGCTGCAAAGGACTGACAAAGAAACCTCCTTTCACTCCTTGCTGAGTTCCAGTCTTACCTGTTTCCAGAAAAAATTAGGTCTCGTTCACGTTTCTTTCAACTTTGCCTTGAGCCATTTTTTTTTTTCAATTCAGGATTCCTTTTTCTATTTACTAAATTGCCTTATATTTCGATTCTCAGCTCGAAGCCAGTCGAGAAATTTACCTCCATCCTCTTCAAGTGGCATTCATCAGGGCTCCCCTCAACTCCTATAGTACTGTAAGTGGTACCACATTTTATTCTTCTCTCTGCCCTCCATAGCAGTTTGTACATCCCTAATCAGTAAAAGTCACTGCACTGATTGGATTGTTTTAGAACAATACCTACCTTGAAATAATGCATCACTTATTAAAGGAGTTTCTTATTCATGATAAAAAGAAAATTCTCTATCCTTAGATCGGGGGCTCGAAAACATCCAGGTGTTTAAGAATCACCTGAGTAGTTTGTAAAAATGGATCCCAGAGTTTCTCCATCAGAGTCCAAATCAGTAGAACTGAGGTAAACTGTGGGTTACTTATTTTATTAAGAACCCTGAAATATATCAATCTTATTTTTTTTAAAGTGATCATCTCAATGGATAGAGGTAACTTCGTAGAACCATTCCTCCTTAAGAGTTAAATAAGATACTCAGTCATAAATTTTTCCTGATGAACAGAATCCTCCATGGGGGTTGGGGTGAATATAAAAGGTGGATTGACAGAAAGCGCAGCCAAGTTCTTAATATCATCTGGTAAGAACTGCTGTCAAAACTGGCATTCCCTGTCTCCAACTAGGTCATAAAAACCAGCTTAAGTTCTTATCTAGACAGGACTCTTTAAGTCAAATAAAATTGATTCCTAGATCATAAACATTTTAAAGTAGTAATGGAAAAAATAGAAACTAAAATGAACATCTAGTCTATGTACCTTATGTTAGCTAATTTTTATTTCACTCCAAATATGGTACATCCCCACTCATCTCTCCTGTCCTTGGACCAGAAAGATTCCACTATACTTGACTTTTTTGTTTAATTGCTATTCTCATTAACATTAGTTCAGTTTCTTAAGCACTATTAGAAGTTCAGCTTCTCTGAGCTATGATAATACCTGATTCAGCAATTGGCACCATGAGAATATATTCAGGAGACAGAGGAAAATGTAATGAAATATTAAGAAAAATATTTTTAGAGGTGATGTTTAATTTCAAGAGATTCTCATATGTAAGGGATATCCTACTCGTTTATTTTGTAGCACTTAGGCTTTGTAATAGGTTACATTCCCACATATGTGCCTCACCTTTAGCTCATCTTGCCTTTCAGTTACACTTCAGCTTAGTTAGCATATGACTCATCATAGCCTTTCATTTCTCTTATTTTTTTCTTCCACAGGATCCTTCCTCCTATGATTGGCTCACACTACAAAATACCTAATATACGTAGACTTGATTTTGTTGCATGTGTACAACTGTATCTCTTTGCTCACAGGTGAGCAAAATAGTAAGTATATTCTTACTTAAAGCAAAAGTCGACTTATTTCTTACCAATATTATTTTCAAAAATATATAAGCAAAAGCATCATAAGTTTACTTGTCAGGTATTGGTAAACATAATTTTTGAGTAGAGTTACTCCTTCCAAATGTTATATCTTGATAGTTCCTCTAACGTATTTGGCAAAGCCATAAGAGTAATTATTTCCTAATTAACCCCTAGGCTTTCATCAAAACCAGAGTAAACTGAAAAAATACAAATATTCAGAATTATATAATTACAGGTCTACTCATTCTATAGTTGAAAACATGATTGAACTGACATAATTCCCCACCTCTTTGTTTTAAATCATGTATATACAATGGTAAAGGACTTACTTAATATTTTGTGAGTATAGTTGATCTTTAACCAAGACAAGAGCTGGGGACATTGGCCCCCCAAAATCAAAAACTCATGTATAACTTTTGAATCCCCTAAACTTTACTAATAGGCTTCTGTTGACCAGAAGCACTATTGATAACGTTAGCAGTCGATCAACCTATATGTTGTAGATTTTGTATTATATAATGTATTCTTATAATAAACTAAGCTAGAGGAAATGTTAAAATCAGAAGAAAAAGTACATTTATAAAATAATCACACTTATAAAATAATCACACTTCACCCAGGGGTCCCATGGACCAGTCTCTTGCTTCAGCAGTGTTTGGGCAGATCCTGGAATGCTGCTTCTTCCAGCTTTCCACCACTCTTCAAACTCTTTTCCAGTTACAAACTTCAGGAAGTTTATTGCCAACCTCTGCCTCTAGCACCACCTCACACCATTTTTTGAATTTAGCCCCTTATTGTCCACCAACCTTGATCTCCCAGATTCATCAGAATGACTTCACCAAGATGGAGGCTGCAGTAAACTGTCTGATCAACATGCATCTGCAGGCTTCTTAAATTTACCTCTCTCTGGGCTTCTAATTTTACCACAAGGATGTAGCTCTGCAGGCGTTGGCCACTTCTTTCCTGAGCCGGCCTTGGAGAAACCAGAGGGCATCCAGTGCCTTTCGAAGATCCAAAACCAGTAGGGCAGACAGCACACTCTTCCGGGACAGACAGAATAAGTCCCAAAAAGACCCTATGGAAGCGACCAGTATTCTGGGAAAAGAACCTCAACCAGTCTGTTTTGAATCTGCTTGCCCTAGGTTCCACCCACACACGGACTTCTCTCTGTACCTACCCAGAAAACCACAACCCAGATGAGCAGGTGAAACTTATCAAGAAGATGGGGACCGCCTGACTAAGTGCTGCAGGGTGGCTGGTCCCCAGGCTGATTTGGGTAAGTACCTCTTCAAAAGACTGACATTCATGGACAACTAGGAGTGTCCAGAGCCCGGCAGCCTTCGAGGGACCCCTCTGGTATCGCCCTACTGTCCGGGCTTCTGTCTGAGCTTCTCCCTCCAGCCTGCAGGCAACTTTTTAATCAAACCCATAGCCTTTCCCCAAACCCTGAACCAGATGGAAACAATAAGGATTTTCTTAGGAAGGAAAAAAAAATTAATAAAAATTAAAATAAATAAAAAACAAGCAAAAAAACACCTATGAGAGGACCCCTGCAATTCAAACCTGCATGTTCAAGTGTCTGCTGTATATGGGTTGCAGGTGAAGGAGAAGCTAGTGGAATAGGTATGAAAAAAATGAGAACTATTTGTTCACTAAACTTAAAAGCATTTCACTTTAAGAAGATAAAGCTGACATGTACACACTGTAAGAGGTTCGAACACAAAGCAGGGCTGTGATATGTCATTAAAAGATTCTGTGCGCTTCAGACCAACAGAGGCAAATGGAAGAAAGATTGTCTAAAAAAAATCAAAAAAGACTTCCCGAAGGAAGCACCATTAGAGGTAAAAAAAAAAGCTTTGAAAGTCTTTCAGCAAGTAGAGTGAGGGAGAATAAAGGGAGACTATTTTATGCATTTTTAATAATATGAACAACCCTAGAATGCAGAAGGGTACTCAGTGACTTTAGGGAAAACCATGGAGTTCATTTTGATGTGTGAACAGAAATCAATTTTGAGATTAAGTCAGAAACTGGGTTAATAAAAGATAAGGAGGATCCTCAAACTATGTCTCAGGATTAATATATTCTGTGAGATTGAGGACCAGTGAAAAATTTTTGAATGGGGAGCAGTAAGGTAATTCTGATAGAGCTGTGAGTTAGGGAAGAGAAGGGAATAATACCAGCCAAGACAAAATTGAGATACTCGTATTCTGGTCAACATGGAGTAACAGGGATGAGCTTTATTTTCTCAGCTGAAGCAACTAAAAATTCACACAAAATATATGAAAAAATAAAACCAAAGACGTTGAAAATCAGACAACCAAGTTCAATGGTCTCTGACAGACAGTGAAAGAGGTAGGTCCTTTGACTACACCACCTCATTGACTAGGAAAAATCTCTAGGTCTTCCTGAGTTGAGGTAATGGAATTAAATCCAGAGAAAATGTTAGGTCCATTATTAAATAAAACGAGACTGAGACAAAGTGAAAATTATTTAAAGCTTTATTTTATTATAAGTATTAGAAGTTAGACTGATTGGTCAGGGGAATGAGACTGAGACAAGGTGAAAGTTATGCAAAGCTCTATTCTATGTTAAGCATTAGAAGTCAGACTGACCGGCCAGGGCTGTCTCTGAAGAGAGCGACAACCCCCAGCTTACAGGCTCAAGAATCGACTGACTGACCTGTCAGGGATGCCTCCGAAGAGGGCTACCCCTCCCCATCTTACAGACTACCTTTTATAGAGCAAAAGTCTGGCCACACATAGGTGGCCAATGAGATTGTAGTCATGTTAGGTCACATGCAGGTGGCTAATTGAATTACAATTTACCCTATAGTAGCTGTTTGACCTAACCTATTACTCTGGTCAGAATTGGTGCTCAAGGTTGGCACCCAAACGGCGGGGTTTACATTCTTTGGTGGTTAGGGAAAAAGTATGTGTGTTTCTTACTGAGTGGATGTCTCCACCTGGCCCTACTCATCCTTGTATTCTAGGCTCTGTTATCAAGAACTGGCCAACCTGGCCTTGTATTCTGGGCTCTGTTATTAGGAACTGGCTGACCATATTTTACTGGTTTCTCAGACTTGCTTCTAAGTAATTTCCTCTGGGGGAAAGGGGGCAGGGTCAGTTTAAGTTTTACTGCACGAACAACAAAATGGCTTTTAACCAAGATGGAGTCGCTCTGGCTAAATAGGTCATTACAGAAAACAGGTGGGAAGTGTTTGCTAAGCAGAGTGCTAGAGAGAAAAGAGGGTTGCACAAAGAAGGAGCTTGTGAGAACTTTGCAGAATTCCCATCAAGTATTTAGTTAAGTACTGATCAACATGTGCATATGACACTAGAAAGTATAGGTGATAGTACTTGGAGATGTCACTTAGCCAGGAAGAGCTACTGTCCCCAACAGCCAGAGTGGAAAGCCCCATAATAAGAGGCTTTGGTTAGCGTACTGAAAAGGAAACTATCCCAATCCTGGGGAAAATTAACCTGGGACTAACTGGTGCTCCAAGCCTACTAAAGCTGGAAAACAGATTTCTTTCTTTTTCTTTTTCCTTTTTTTTTTCTTTTTTTAGATTTTATTTATTTCTTTGACAGAGAAAGACTCTGAGATGGCCAGAGAGGGAATATAAGCAGGGGGAGTAGGAGAGGGAGAAGGAGGCTTCCTGCTGAGTGGGAGCCTGATGATGCTGATTCAGCAGGGCTCAATATGGAGCTTGATGAGGGGCTGGATCCCAGGACCCTGGGATCATGACCTGAGCCGAAGGCAGAAGCTTAATGATTGAGCCACCCAGGGGCCCCTGGCAGACAGATTTCTACAGTAGCCCCCAAGATTCTTGCCCTTTAAGGTAGAAGATCTGTATGATTCCATTTCTTAGAGTGTGGGCATAACCTGTGACTACAATGAGATATCATACTTATATTTAGGTTATGCTTTATGCCAAAGGTAAGGAATTTTGCAAATATAATTAAGGTCCCAAATTACCTGATTTTTTTTTTAAGTTAATACAAAGGGAAATTATCTGGGGCAGTCCCAGTTTAAACTTGTAGAGGCTCTTAAAGAAGGGCCTGACTCTTTTTGAATAGAGTGTTTTTTCTACCTGAAAAAGTAAGCTGCTGTGCCATGAGAGGGCCCATGAGAGGGATACATCCCATAGAGAGGCAGATCCCTCTAGGAGTTAAGAATGAATCCTGGGTGACAGCCGGTCAGAAAACTAGGACAGCTGCAAGGAACTAAATTCTGCCAATAGCCATGTGAGATCATAAGAAGACTCTGAGCCCCAGAAAACAATGCAGTCTTACCAGGATTACAGTCCTGTGAGACCATGAAAATATGGCCTAGCTAAGCAGTGACTGGCCAGCTAGTTGACAATAACTAAGAGGCAATAAAAGGATTTTTTTTTTAAATCACTAACTCTCTAATAATTTGTTATGTGGAAATAAAAAACTAACACACTAAGTCTGAAAGTAAGACTTAAAAAGATCAAATTGTTTGCCGATCACTTTAGGTTTGCAAAGATCAAGAACACTTAACATCAAATGTCCAACAAGACAAAATTCATAGTGTCTGACAACCAATAAAAATCACCAGCCTTCAAAGAAGCAAAAAACAAAACAAAACAAAACAAAACAAAAACACCCAAACCAAAACCCTCACAAAGAAGAGAAATAAATAAATCAAGGCTGACTCGGAAATTGTATAGATTAATTAGGAAACAAATATGTAAAAATACTAAATATATTTAAAAATATAATTAATAATGACATTAATTATTAAGTTTATTTATGTTCAAGAAAACAGAAGAAATAATATGGAAGATAAAAAAAGAGGGGCAACTCTAACTTTCAAGAGATAAGAAGTACAATGTGTGATGTGAGATATACCACATGACACTAAAGATATATCAGACATTACAGAATAGTGAACCTAAGCATACAACAAAAGACACTAAACAGAGAACTAAAAAGATATTGGAAAGAGAATCAGTGACTGATAGCACAATTTCAAAGAGCCAGATATATTGGTTATTATAGTCTCCCCAAAAAGACCAAAAAAAATTTTGGGGGGGGGATTTTATTACATATGTTTATTGGAATTTTCATGATTTGGAAGTAAATATGAGTTTACTTATATCCAAGTAAACTTATCTCAAATTTTTGAATTTTTTTTAATACTTTGTTTAAGGTTTATTTTTATTTATTTATTTATTTTTTGAATTAATTTATTTATTTTCAGCATAACAGTATTCATTATTTTTTCACCACACCCAGTGCTCCACTCTAAAATACCCACCACCTGGTACCCCAACCTCCCATCCCCCCACCCCTTCAAACCCCTCAGATTGTTTTTCAGAGTCCATAGTCTCTCATGACCAAAATTTTTTTTTAAGAATAATTACTGAAATTTTTTTTAATTAAATGAAAACTATAAACCCACAAATACAAAAATTTTAATCCCAATGAAAAAAATACACCAAGATACATGATCATGTATCTAAATGTCTTAAACAGAGCTAGAGCAGAAAATATGTATTATTTATGAAAAACCAAAATAAGGGTGACAGTGGCAGAGTTCTGATCACAAACAATGCAAGCTACAAGATAGTAAAGCCACATTTTTAAAGTGCTGAAAGAAAAAAATATATATATTAAAGTAGCTTTTCTTATGTAGTCAAGCTTTCAAAAACCAAAAATATTATAATGAAGGCTTTTCACATATACAAGACCTGAAAGAATTAGTCACTAAGAGACAATAATAAATATTGAAGGAAGTCCTTTAGTCAAGAGGAAAATGATATATGGAAACCTGGTTCTACATAAAGGAATGAAGAGCATTGGAAATGGTAAAGACGTAATAAAAATGGCATAAATATAAAGACTTTTTCTTAATATTCAAATATTTTGAGAAAAGATAATGTTGAAAGGAAAAATAACAATTTGTATAGTGCATAATATGTGTAGAAATAGAACGTATGGTAACAGTGACATAAAGGCCAGCAGAGGAAAAATGTATATTTTTATGAGACTCTTACAGTATATGGTAAGTTGTATATTATCACTTGAAGGTATGTTGTATCTTTTAAAGCCTAAAACAACTAAAGTAATATCAGAATAAGGGGTTATAGCTAATACAATACAAATTGAGATAAAAATTATTCAATCCAAAAATAGGGAGAAAAGTGTGTCTATTTTTCCAATTTTGTCTTCTTTAATAGGCCAATATTACGTTGTGATGCTCGAAACACTGAAGTTATCTTAGATCTTTTCCTCTCCATTATATACACTCAATTATTAAATCTTTTTTTTTTTTTTTCCTTGAAAGTGAGAGCCTGTGTAACATGTGCATGGGCTCCCAAGTTGGGAAAGGGGGGTGGGGCAGAGGAAGAGGGAGGGAGAGAATCTTAAGTAGGCTGCACTCTCAGCATGGAGCCCAGCACAGGGCTCAGTCTCACAATCCTGAGGTAATGACCCTGAGATCATGATCTGAGCTGAAATCAAGAGTCCCACACTTAACCAACGATACCACTTAGGAACCCCACAATCATTAAATCTTTTGATTCTCTTTGCTTAGATCTTGAAAACACATCTCCCTCTCATGTTTACTCATATTGTCATTCCCTCATCATCCTCTATTAATCACAATTCTCTTCTCTTTTGTCTCCAGGTATGCTCCTCTCATTCATCATTTATACCACTTTTCTGACATAAAAATAATCATGGCGCTGATCTGCTCTGTGTTCTTTAACCATCCCACTCCCAAATCTGTTTCTTTGGTTCTCAACAAAACAACGGGTCTACTCTTCCTCTCTTAAGAGAAATGAATATAGTATGTCAATTAGTGATTAGGGTTATGAAAATATAAAGCAGAGTGAGGGCATAGAGTGAGACAGGGAGGAGAATTTTTTTTTTTTAAGGTAGGTTTATGAAGCAGGACTTTATTGGAAGATGCCATTTGTGTGGAAATCCTTATGAGAGCTCTCTGAGGACAGTACTCCAGGTGGAGAGCTGAACTCTCAGTCACATTTTATTTCTGTACCAGCAACGTCCTCATCATCAGGATAAGATTATAACTAAAGCTTCCTAAATGTCATAATGGAAAGCCAACTTTTCTACCTGCATGTCTAGAATCTAAAACATATGGTAACTCTTTAATCAACAATGCAGAATATAATCACTCCAGTCTCTTGCCAAAGTATTTACAACTAATTGATCCAGCACTTGCCAAAAGCTCAGATGAGAATCTGATAGCCAATTGAGAAGGTCATGTTCAGTAAGCTCTATTCTTATATGAAATCACATATACAATGCATGTTTGGTATATTACCTTCTCTGCAGAAATGCTATCACAGAATAGTAATTTGATTTTATGGTCCCAGATCTGTATTTTTTAAAAGAAGGGCAATTTATATTCTATTTATAGAGGGTAAGACACTAATTTGTAAAATGTTTGCTTATCTGTCAAAAATCATGGCTGAAGAAGACATGCATTATGTAGCTTGCATAGTAGTCATATGGCCAATTCTCTAGGTAGAGTCTTGGGAAAACGGTTTCAAGACATACTTTTTAAATCTAGAATATATTTAATGTAATATCCTCAATATTACATTATAATGCATAATGTAATATCCTCAATTTCAGCATCCTTTACTTTGTCCAGGTTTAATTATTTGTGTATTCTACCAGAACCTGTCAACAGATCTCTGTATCTTCAGCAATGGGCTCCATTCCAAATGCATTCTATTATCATTACCATAGTCCTTACCTTGAAATATTACTTTAATTGCAATGCTATTTCAAAACTATGCTGGTGGAGTCCATTATAGCTATTGAATCATCTTTCAATACTCTTCTACCTATGGCTTTTACTTTAGCCAGGCAACTTTACTACCAAAATGGGGTATTTTAACGAGATCCTTTCAATTTTGGAAAAAATTTTTTTGGCTGGTTTCTTATCACATTTTAATTCAAAGAGAATTTTTGAGGAAAAGTCTGGGGATACAGCAAGACTCAAGAATGGGCAGAAAGTAAGTGAAGACAAAAGTATGATGTTAACATGTTAATTCATATTTTGTTTAGTAATCAGTTTCACAGATTAGTTTCTCTGAGGGGATAGAAAACAAATGTGAATATTAAACTACCTCTCGTACCAAAATGACCTTGTCAAGATAACTATGTGAAAGACCATGTTCCATTACCTCCTCTTCTATTGCATTCCCCATGCTTTTCCCCAAAACCAAGCCTTATTTTCTTGTTCTCATGTGGTACTGTCCCTATCCATACGGAACTGTCCTTAACTCCCAATTGAATCACACCATCAAAATTTCAGAGTTGGAATTGACCTTTCCTGTCAATTTCTTTTTTTTTTTTTTTTTAAGATTTTATTTATTTATTTGACAGACAGAGATCACAAGCAGGCAGAGAGGCAGGCAGAGAGAGAGAGGAGGAAGCAGGCTCCCTGCTGAGCAGAGAGCCCGATGCGGGACTCGATCCCAGGACCCTGAGATCATGACCTGAGCCGAAGGCAGCGGCTTAATCCACTGAGCCACCCAGGCGCCCCTCCTGTCAATTTCTATAGAATCTTGTCAGAAACTCTCATATTTTCTTTTCATTCTCTTTTATATCTACTTTTAAAAGTGACATATCTTGATAGCCTCTCCACAGTCATCCTAAACAAAAAGTGTTTGATAAATATTTGTGTCTCTTACAGGGCTTGTCATAGTGCTGCACATAGTGGTAGGATTCACTAAAAATCAGATGGTTGATGAACCAATAAAGCATTGTGCTAATAAAATTAGTCTGCAAGCTTTGATTTTAGTTTTAGAGTGAGTATTTATATAATCAAAGTTCTTTTGGAGTAGTACATTGCTTTAATTTATTTGCAATATATAGTATACTATTTCATTTCAAGTCTCACCCCAGCTACTCAGTATATATAATAGGTTACTTGTTAAAGACAAGGAACCAAATCACAACATAATAAAAGATATGCCAAGATCATATAGCAATAGGTTTTGTAGCTGAGATCCTTCATGTCTAGTATTCTTTCTATTGGATACCTTTTTTCTTGTGTGAAATATATATCCATTATTAATGCAGAAATTATTTAAAAAGTAGAGTATAAACAACACTTGAGGGGTTTCAAAACCAAAATTCAGATTGATAAATTAAAAATTCCATGTGAATGACTATAAAATATGTTTATTATAAATTTCATGTATGCATTTATAAAAATATACTGAAAATTTAAGTAATTCTCTGTTTAATCAGTTGCTATGTTGCTTTCTTCCTAAGTAAATTTATATTCAGTAATTACAACACCCAAAGGATACTGTGTGAAATGTACTTCTATTTTTTACAATTCAAAAATCTGTGCCCAACACAAAATTGTCTTACAGCACAAAAGTATACACATATGAATATTTTGTATGCATGAACATGAACAGCCATAGTAATTAAAACAATTGGCAAAGATAGTATCAGGGTCAGTTGACAGAAGGAAAATGGATCATGACTGACTTTCTGGTTGTTTTGTAAAATGCATTCTTAAATAACCACTATGGTTATAACAAGCTGTAACATACTTCATTCATTCATACAAATTTCAGCAAATATGAGTAGAGTACCTACTTAGTGGTTCATATCTAGCCTTTCTTCACAGAACACAAGCAATAAAATCTGGTAAAATGACCAAAGTAGTAAGAGTAAGGTTAAAAAATAATGAACTTACTTATGAGGAAGTTCAAAATGACTTAATATATGAAATGCACATTTCCTATGGTTTCCTAGGATAGCCTTAGATTTCTACAAATAATAAGTTTGTACTATTTCTCACTCTGGAATTTGTATACCAAGAAAATAGGCACAAAATTTATCTTTTATTTCTAAACATACCTTTGGCTATCTAGCATAGTTCCAGGCAATCCAGAAATACTTTTGGCTATCTAGCATAGTTCCAGGCAATCCAGAAATTCTCATTCCTATAGCTATCATAGGGTCTCTCAGTTTCCATGATCATATTCATAGCAAATATCCCCCCAGTCATTGTCAGATCATTGACAGTGAAGCAAAATGGAACCTGGGCTTTGGAGTCAGGCAAGGAGCTCAAACCCCAGTTCCTTAATTCATTGACTGCATGACCTCGAGCAAATTAGTTGTCCACAACTGTCTTTGTAAAAGAAAAAATATTTATGAATAGAGCTATTTCTGCATAACTGAGTAATGTATAGCTATACAAATATATGTAAAACATATATAATAAAAATATTTCATGGAGTTGTTGCCAGGATTAAATGTAATAAGCCTGTAAAATGATTAACAGAATTCCAAGGACATACTAAAATTTAAACAATTGCAGTTATTACTGTATCTTATTTTCAAATTTTCCTAATTTAATTTGCTATCTTACATGATTCCTCCTGTTTAATGTCATTTTTCCTCCACTACCAGATCTATTCTACTTTTTCTTAGCGAGAGGCTAGAAGCTAGTTTTGCTTTTTATTCTTTTCACACTTATGCATTAATTATTATCCTTGACTCTTAATACTTAAAAATAAAATTGGCAGTTTCATTAAGACAAGCACCAGAAATATATCTATATTATCCCGTAAAATTTCATTTTATGTCTTTAAAAGATCAACGAACTTATTAGTTATGTATTAGATGCATTTGCATTTTAAAAAATTAAGATGTTGTTATTTCAACCTTTATTTTAAATACAGAATTGGGTCAAATCAACTAGAAAAACAACTCACTGAATGAAAGAGTTGCTTTTTAAACTGATTTGTAGAAATTGAAGAAAATAAACCTTAAAGAATAAATAAGAGTTATTTCTATTTTATCAGACCAGTATAATTCTAAAAATTAAAAAAATGAAATATCTCAAACTTTGGTTGTAATAAAAAATAATCGCTAAAGATTAAAGACCTAATAAAGTAGGGGTCTATTTTTATTTGAACTTAGAAGTGTGTGTACGTGTGTGTGTGTGTGTGTGTATGTGAATTTATACACATATAATAAAGACATTTGGTTATTCTGATTTTCAGATTTTAAATAATATTTTCTCACTTTGATCTAAGTGCATTTTCAGTAATATCTTTTTAAATTCATTTTTCAAATGATGTTTTTCAGTCATTTTGTGCTAGCTTTATGAGAAAACATTAGAACCAGTGCCTAAAGAAAAACGAGTGGCTTAGTTTTCATTCATTAAGCTGGAAAAAAAATCCCACAAAATTTGTATGCATTAAAATTGCATAAATGATAA